>NW_027555958.1:24809465-24921965 GCF_003287225.1 Phascolarctos cinereus
GAAGCACAGCGAGGCAATTTGCAGGCGTAACCCTTTAAGATCGAGGAGGGGAGAGAGAGGGAAGGAGGGAGGGAGACATGGAGAGCGTTGTTGTCACCTTGTGGTGACAGGCGTGAGCGTTTGCAATGTGTGCTGTGAAACCCACGCTCCTGGCAGCTTGCAAACTGTTACTTACATGTCCTCTTTCCAAGGCACAGAGGAGTGGGGGTTCAGAAGTGCTGGAGAGAGCTGTTTTCTCCAAAAGGAGCCAAGCAGGCTGCCTTTCCCATTAGCTTTACCCTCTGCTAGGGAGGAGGTGATTTTTCAGCCTGGAGTTGGGGTGGCAGGTACCCACTTGAGATGCAGGCAGCTTTGGTAGAATTTTTCCCAACTATTCAATCACTCAGTCAGTAATTCAACAAGCATTTTTTTTTATTTGCCTGCTGTATACCAGCGACTGTGTAATGGTTGGGGATGCAGAGTCCACAAAATTATCCCTGCCTTTAGGACACTTACATTCTGTTGGAGGGATTACACACTGGTGTACGTACAGTTAATGTGCATACATTTATTAAGCACCCACTATTTGCCAGGCACTATGATAGATAGGTTCTAGGGATATAAGTACAAAAAATGAAAAGAAAAAAAAAGAAGCCTTGCCCTCCAGTAACTTACACAAATAAGTACATGTGCACGGCTAAGTACTTGTGTTTAGATGTGTATGTATATGCTGTATGTACTTATAAATATGCTGCATATAGTATATATAATGCAGATATGAGTATATAATAGATATCTATATGCAGTATATATACAGTAGTATGTATATGTACATATATGTGTGTACATATACATACATGCATATGTACATGCACACATACAGGCATCCTTCTGTACCAGATCTGTGAGTTCGTCGAGGCAGGGAACTCCTGGTGACAAAATGTTCTCTAGTGATGCAGATGGGCGTCTGCTTTGTAACATTTCCCTGATTTGTTGGTTCATTCATAGAATTTTTTTCGAGCATCTCCAATGGGGCAGACACCATGCTGAGCACTCCATCTGTTTGACCTTTGCAAGGCAGTCCAGGGTTTTAGGTCCGTCAGCCTCCCACTAGGGCTCTTCCCAATCACGTGGCCTTCGAGGGCCCTTCCAGCTCAGAATCAGTGATCCTTTGATCTCTCTTGAGTAAAAAGGGCGTGACTGTTATGTTTTCGTGTCCTCTAATGCCTAGCACCATGCCAGGTACACAGTAAGTGCTTAATAAATGTTGATTGATTGGTTTTGAGTTATCCAGTCAAGGAATGCTTTCTCATTTGATCCTCAAAGCAATCCTGTGAATTAAGATTCTGTATAATGAAACGTAAATAACTAGCCCAGGGCACGCAGCGATTAAGTGTCTGAGGAAGGATTTGAATCCAGGTCTTGCTGACTCCCCCTGGTCCAGTACTGCAGCACCTAGCCAGCTACAATTGGAAGTCTTTGAGCAAAGACTGGATTCCCTTGTTGGGGATGTTGCAACGAGGAGTGCATTTTTTAGCATGAATTGAACTAGACAGTCACCAAGCTCTCATCTAACTCTAAAATTTCATGATCTATGCCCTTTTTTTTCCTGCAGGATTTTGATGAGTATTTGCCTTTGGCTGACCACCATTTCCTATCTATCTGTGTTGTAATTGTGGATTTTTGAGAGTGATTTCAGGTGTGTCTGTCACTCTTATGGGGCAATTTGCCAGCCCTGTCAATGCTTTCTTCTTTTTTTTCCCTCCTGCTCTTGCTACGAGAGTGCCATTGGTTTATCATTTGGATTTCCAACTGAATTTGCCGTAGATCTTGCTGCGTGGGCTCATGATTGCTGCCATCCAGCCCGGTGCTGTTGCTACTGTGCTGGCCTCTTAGATTTAAATCTGTTGCTTGCATTTCCCCCTTGCAAAGCTGCAGAGCAGCACAGCCCATCAATACTGATGTCTTCATATCCTTCTCGCCTCCTCGGATTTATGGGGTAAAATAAACCCCTTGCCACAGAACCTTTTATTGGTTACTCAGACACCTAATAAAGCTGGAGGAGAAAGGAGAACCGAGTAAAAGGGACTGTTCCTTGCTAGCAAAGTGACAGTAACAGTCTTAAAGCCCCGCGGGGCTCTGAATGTTAGCCTTGCCAACCTACCTGATGGGAGGGAAAGGCCCTTTGTAATGAGTAAGCCAAGAAGGGAATGGGGAGATTTTTCCATTTATTTACTAAATGACTTTCAAAAAAATAATTGTAGGGAACACCAAATAGTGCAAGGACATCCTTAGGGCTTGATTAAGTTAGAAACCTTATCCCACATAGTATGGGTTTAAAAGAAGGAGAGAGACTGTACATGACTCAGTCCTTCCAAGGAGGGAGCAGGTAGACAAAGACTCTTCCCTACCATTTAAAAAAGATTTGTTGGAGATCAGAGATTTGAAGTTGAAAGGGACCTCAGAGATTATCCAACCCAACGCTCTTATTTTACATGAAGCAGAAACTGTGGCCAGAGAAATGAACTAGGATTGGAATCTATTCTAAACAATCCTATTTTTTCCCTTAGTTCTTTATTTCCACTCTTCCAAGCCCTGCAAATGCCCATCCATTGGGGAATGGCTCAGTAAGTGGTAGTACATGATTGTGATGGAATATTATTGTGCCATAAGAAATCTAAAATTCTTGCAATAGGCCAGAGAGACCATAGGTGCATAGATTCTGAGTTGGAAGGGACCTCAAAGGCCATGTGACAAGGGAGACCCAGGAGGAGAAGAAGAAAGGAAAGTCAGAGGTAGTTGGGTTAGTTAAAAGAAGAAGTTAGATTTGTGGTGGATGGACCCAAGATTGAATCCTAATCCTGCTACTTAGAGCCTGTGACCTCAGGAGGTGACTGACTCTCTTTAGGCCTTAGTTTCATCATCTGCAAAAAGAAGGGAATGGGCTAAATAACCTCGGAGGCCCCTTTTAGCTCTTTAGTGTTTAGTCTTCTGACCCCGCCTTAATTTCTCCATCTTTGTAGTAGAACTGAGAAGCATTGCTCACCCATCCGTCAAGATCTGTAATCCTCTTTAGCACCTCCTTTGATATCCCAGATAGAAATGAGCCTTCCTGCCTAGGTGAGACACATTTTGCCCACAGTGTCTGCTCATCTGCTTCCTTTTTGCATCTCAGGTGTCTCTCTTTATGCTTTTCTTCCCCAACTGGACGGTAGGAGTCAGAAAATCCCACCGCGGACCACTGTGTGTCTGAGGGCATGTCACAACCCTAAAATGAAAGGGACTGAATTCAGTGATCCAGAAAGTCTCTCTTACTTCTAGATCTGTGATCGTACGATTCCCTTTAAGTCAGGGATCTGTCTTAATCTTTGTATCTCTTCCAGCCGCCTGGCTTGCTGCTCTCCATGTTAGAAGAGCTCAGAAAGCAGGATAGTTTAGAAACTCGATTGATTCCTCAGTCCCACAGTGGAGAGAGATCGTTCTTGGTAGAGTAAAAGCCTGCCAGAAATACTAGAGGTCTGTGAGTGAGTGGATGGGCGTTTTGAACACAAAGAAGTGTTTGTTTTTTCCTACATTTTAACTCTTAATTTTTGACACAGTGGGAAACTCCTGTACTGCTGCCATTTAAAATGTGACAATATGGCAGTGTTCTGATTGCCTCTGTCACCAGGGTGTTGGTGACTGAAGGCCAGGAGACAAAGCAAATGAGCCCAAAGACGGAGCTGGCTGCCAAGGCAGTGTGTTCCCCTGCATTTTAATTTTCTCTTCTCTTACTAACTGCCTTTCTGGCCTGACTAGGAGTCACCCAGGGATACGGAATCCAGAATTTGTACAACCTCTTTTCAGGGCCCTTGATTTTAATCAGAAATACACAATGATTCCTTTTCCTCCAAACAGAGAAACTCAATCCCCATTTTAAATTCAATTATTGTAATTGCAGCATTCGGGGGAAAAATAATACATCCGTTTTGTAATAAGAGATGGCAGAGACAAAATTGCTGCGTGTAGTATGTCAAAACAGGAAGTCCAGGAGAGGCCGAGCAATGGGTGCTACATCTGGGTGATTTGTATTTACTTGTAACCAATTTATAGTAGTCTTTCCCGCCTTCAGGTAGACCAGAGATGATGGAGTTCTGAAGTCACAGGGAAATGTAAAGGCCATTAATAAGTAGCAGGTATCTTAACATCCTGATTATGAGTCTGACCAATTCTGAAGAGAGAAGAAAGGAGGAAGGCAGATCCCCAGTTCATTAAGCAGGATCAATAAGCCAAGCTGTGATCCATTGTAAAGGCAAGGTTAGGTGTTTAAGCATTATTTGGATCCTTATAACACCCATACATCAGATTGTCCCTGGTCATGTTTATGTTTCCTGTACAATTGCCGTTCATTTAGTACCTTGCTGCTGAAAAACCCCCATGTTGAGAAGTTGATGGTGCGTTATTAAAGCTTCGGGCCTGAGGGAGCACCGTTCTTTTCCCCTACTGTTCAATCTCAATTGCTTTAGCTGGTTTGAATTTGTAAGAGGAGAAAAAGAAAAGTTTGAAGACTGTGAAGTCCTTTTTTTTCCCATTTCCATTGGTTTTACTTTAAAAAAAAATAATTCTCAGTCAGTTTATCACATAGCATTTTCTTAGACTATGCTCTCATTGTACTAAACCTGGAAATTGTTTTAGGTTCTTTTGGAGAGACAAATTTCCAGATATTTATGCTTTTGAGGTTCTGTCTTTCCCATCTAGCAACACAAATGGATTTCTTTTTGGTGGAGGAAGGCGGAGAGGGAAGACAGAACCCTATCTGACCTGGAGATGTGATGTCATCCATATGTAGAATTCTCATTGAGGAAATTCCTTCTGTCAATATAGACACCAATGCTGTTAATTCTTGCCTAAAAAGGTTAACCGGTATACTGAGAGATTAAGTTACTTGCCCAGGGTCACACAACTGGTAAGATTTTCCTGATTCCCAAGTTCATGCTCTATTCTTCATGCCATAAAATTTCTCCATAGGCATACCTCAAATCCTTTCTATCCAGGATGCCATCTTCTCAGTATAATATATTCATTCACACATCCCACATGCCATTCACATACCCAAACCCTCCAGCTTCCAGGAAAATGTGCTTATCTCCCTCATGGCTAGAGACTCATCTGCCATTGTGCTAAGCAATGTTGTTTTGAAATATCTTGAATCTATTGTAACCAGAACCCACCTTAATGGTCTGAAATTCCACCAGAATATCATTCAGCCCATCTCTTGGAATGCAAATTGTTACATTTTAGCTCTGGACTAACTTCTCTGTGTAATGTTGTTTCATCAGCTGTGGGTTCAGAGCACAAGTGAATGATGGCATGTGGGGTAAGATAAGCCTGCATTGATTGGCCTAGACCAGGGGTTGGCAAACTATGGCCTCTGGCCTGTTGCCTATTTTCATTGAGCTGCAAATGAAGATTATTTTTTATATTTTAAGAATAAATTCTGTTGTACTTTAAAATGTCAAAATCATTCTTAGCTGGGACCATACAAAAGCAGGGGGCAGCCAGATTTGGCCATTGAAACATAGCCTACTGACCTCTGGCTTAGACCTCAGATATATGGTACAGATACTCCCCAGATATTTCTTGAATGTGTTCCTGAGCCAACAAAGTATTCATATTTCTTCACACATGTTCTAAGCACCTCAGAACACCGCATACCTGGGTGCTGAATGGATAGTCATCAACACGTCATCCAAGTTATGTCTATTCACAAGGCTGCAGGGTGATTCCAAAGTTGCATTTTACCATGATTATTTTTACAAGAGTAGCAGCCTCATGTAGGGTATTGATTCTTAATCTGGGATTAACAAACCCTCAAGGGAACCATGGATGGATTTAGGGGTATCTATGACCTTGAATAAGAAAAGTCTTTTTCTTTTATAATTGTATTTGTTTTATTTCATGCATTTAAAAACATTAAGAAAATTAATCAGACTGCCAAAGGGGTCCATGATGCCCCCCCCAAAAAAAAGGTGAAGACACCTTTGGTATAGTGGATGGAATGCTGGCCTTAGTTTCAGGAACACCTTGATTCAAGTTCAGTCCCTGAATCATACTGTTATGTGACCCTAGGCCAGTCATTTAACATTTCAGCTCTGCACACAATTTTGTAAGACTATAATTGCCTGAGCAGATACTCATCTGTAGCGATGAAAGAAACTGTTGTGTTTTAGTGGTGGTTGCTTATTTGGGGGCAGGCTTTGGGGCTTGTGTTGTGGTTTTTAATGAGGTGTTCTTATATCAGTGAGACCATAGTTGTGGTATGAATGAATGAAATTTGCATAAAGACCAAAAACATGCTATATCCAGGGTCTAGGAGACAGAAGCAAGGTACAGTATATGTGATATGTGGGGGCTTCCAAAGTAATTTGTCTTCCCCATACAAGGAGGTTTTTTTGTTTGTTTGTTTTTTTAATGTAACAAGGAGAGATGATAAGTCAGTAGTGTAGCTGGTTCTGTTTTGGAGAATACATAATTAACAGGATGAGGTTAATGTTTCAGACTATCAGATGACTTTGGCTGAACACCCTCCAAGTATACCATGACCTGTCAAGATTCTCCATTGAGATACAAGAATGGGGCAGTAATGATGACGGGGCCAACATTTCTTTAGACAAATCTTTAAATAACTGAGAATGTGATTTTATTTTTCCCTCCAGTGATTACCTTGATGCTTATAATTAGCTTTCAACACCCCTTTCCTGATTTTTGCTGATTAGAACCTGGGCATTTGAATGGCTTAAACTCATTTTCTTGAACTTTTTTTTCCCCCTTAATATTTTAATCATAGGATTCACTTTAGACATTTTATCTCAGTGTCTATGTGAGGGTTTCTGATGGGTAACTTGGCAAGGAAATGGATTCAGATCATTCCAAAACTGTTGGAAAAGAAGTCAGTAGAAGACGGAATTCCAAGCCCCTGGGGCTGGCCAATTGGCAAGAGAAGGAGGCTGCTGCCCCACACAGAATAGAATCATGAGAGCTTTGTCTGCTTCCCTGACCCACTTAAGACGTGATTTGCATGGTCACAATTTGTCGCAACACTGGGATTGGTTGAATTGATCCCTTTTCCACATTCTCCCCCTCCTCTGACTCACTACTGCCTGGTAGACTGGCTTATCTTGCCCCTCAGTCCCTATTGCCTCTCAGATGAAATTGCAGAATCCTGCAGTGGACATTTAGCACCCTTCACATTCTGGCCCGGAATAATTTTTCCAGGCTCCTTTCACATTACCACCCCTCATGGACTTAATGTCCCAGCCATCTTGTCCTGCTGTCTATTTCCTGTACATAACAGGTCACTTTCAGGAATGAACTTCCTCCTAACCCCAGTGCTTGGCACGGTACCCGACACATAATTGGTGCATAATAAATGTTTATTGACTGAACGACTATCTGACTCTCCCTCTTGGGATCTGCACCTCCCTTCAAGGCTTAACTCAAGTATCAGTGTCTTTTCTCCTTCCCTCAAAGTATGTTCCTAGCCTGTGTTTTGCATGTATTTACTTACTTGTATATACGTTGTTTCCTCTGAATTTCATCACCATTATCATCACCAAGCATTATTAAGAGCTTACTGGGTACAGGTACTGTGCTAAGCACTTGTAGAATATAGTCACTTTAATAAAGGGATTCTTTAAAAATGTTTTGATTCCTCAGAAGCTAGCACGGTGGCTGATACGTAGCAGGTATCTAATTCATGCTGGTTGGCATTTTCTTTTTTCATGGAGGGTCATTGAATGTTTACTCATCTCTCAGAGAACCCTTGGAAAGATCACTGGTTCTAAAGTCAGAGGACCTGGCTTCGGGTCCTGCCTCTGACACTTCGGACAAAGCACTTCACGTCCAAGGCCCTCGGTTTCCTCATCTGTAAAATGATGGAGGTGAACTGGATGGCCTCTGGGTTCACCCCCAGCTGGTTCACCCCTGACCCCCTAAACCCTGCCCTCACCTCGACCTCCTCAACAAACATCTCCCGGTCCAAGGCGAGCCAGGGTGCCCCTTCAAAGATCATCGTCGTCCCACGTGTACAAGCCGTTCATGGCAGCCCTGCATCGCGCGTATCCCTCATCGCCTCTCTTGCCAAGCTCTTTCCAAATGAGGATGGTGGCTTTGCTCTGAGGACATCCAAATGACTTGCCCCCACCTGTCAAGCCTGATCCTTGTATTTTACCCGGCCCATTATGAACGCAATCTTTCTGTCGAAAATTTGCATACCTCCTTTCTTGAGAAGTAATGACAGCAATTTCTTTCCCTCCGCTCACTTTCTGAGTGTCTCATTTAACGGCACCTGTGAAACCGACAGGCCCTGAGATGAAAAGTGAAAGAGAGAGCAGCTGATTAAATCATCACCAAGTCAGGCCTCAGAAAGTCAATTCTGCTTGCCGTCTGCAATGATATCCTTTTATCTTAAAGTAATGAGCTATGGCACTTTTGCATCGGGTAATGCGATAAGTTCTATTAGCATGTTCCATTTGCCTCACAAGCAAGGGCAAGCCATCTTAGCAAGCTCATATCGCTGCAATCAGAGCAATTGGCTTCCTAGGCAGAGAAGGAAAGAGAAAGCTCAGGGTGATTTTTATGGATCATAACACAGTGGAAAAAAGAGTCTCTTGTATTATTTTAACCCATCGCCTGCTTTACTGTCTTTACCCCACCCCAGCAGCATATTTGGGTTCCATCAGTCCATCCAAGGCCAGGGAGATGCCAAGCAGCCCAGGGAGCTGGTGGGTCTCTAGCTCGGCTCTAAGCGATGGGAGACTGCTCCATGTTTATGGTGCGTAGGGTGGGAGCATGAACCTGGGCTAAAGGAGATCTCTGGAAGCGGCTTGAGGTGACACTGCGGCAGCAGCGAGACCGACTTCCAACTGATTCTGGTGGTGTGTGGCCCTTCTTCAGAGTCATCAGTAGTGAGGCCCTGGATCAACGGCTGCTGATGACAAAAAGTCTGGATATTTGTATCTATGAGCATGTTATCTCCTTGAGGACAGGGCCTGTCCTTTGGTTTGATTCCCATTTTGATTGTAAGCTTCTTGTGGACAGGACTTGTCTTTTATCTTCCTTTGTCTTCTCCGAGCTTGGCCTGTGGCCTGGCACATAGCACAGGCTTCATAAATACTGGTTGGCTGCTTATCTCGGCATTCTACCTCTGGCTCTTGGCATAATTCTTGGTATACAGTAAGCTCTAAAAGGGTGGGAGGGGTAGAGGACCTGGCCTGGAGTCAGGAAAACTCATCCTCCTGAATCCAAATCTGGCCTCAGACATTTGCTAGCTGTGTGACTGTGGGCAAGTCATATCACCCTGTTTGCCTCAGTTTCCTCATCTGTAAAATGAGCTGGAGAAGGCAACGGCAAACCACTCCCTTGTCTTTGCCAAGAAAACCCCAAATGGGGTCATGGAGAGTCAGACATGACTGAAAAACCACTAAACAACGACAATTTTCTAAATAAACATTTGTTGCCCATTCCCTAGAGAGAAGTGGGAATAAAGGACCAGATGCCTTACAGGACCGAAAGAGGGAGTAATTGTAGATTACCTGGATTTGAGTTTTACCTAGAGATGAAAAAATTCATTTCCCCTTTAGTGTTGGAGCCACCCCAAGGTTGGGCTCTGATTTTAGAGCAGATTTTTAATTTCTTGTGATTTGGCCTTTGTTTATTCTTGACAAAAAGTCTTTTCTTTCTTCTAAGGAGGAGAAAAAAATCTATCTAATTTTCCACAGGTTTGCAGGACATCTCCTTGCCCTTAAAAATAATAATAGTGACTAAAAACTCAGTGGCAGTGAACCTGTAACCTACTCGTCATCATCTTCATTGTCATGATTATTAATATTATTCTTTTCTGTGAGGGAAGCTCAGATTTAAATATTTTAAAACCAGGGAGGGAAGAAAACATATGAATTATTTTGGTGTGTGTGCATTAGCAGTATAAGGCCTCCTTTATTCGTAGAAGTTCCACTTGGTCCAGCCAGTGATTTGTCCAAAAATGGAGAGAGACAAGAGAGAGCAGGATGAGAAAAGGATGCATGTCATGTTGACCTTGAACCCTCTCAAATCTTATTGGTTGGGATGGGGATGAGGGTGGGCCCAGAAGGGATCACCAGCAATGTCCACCCTAGGCTGTTGGACTGTGCAGTGTGGCCCAGCTGGAAACAGTGGACACTCTGAAAAGTGTTTCATCAAAGGGTGCCCCCTTTCCATGATGTTGTGAATCATGTTAACACTTTCAAGCTGTTATAGATAGGGCAGAAATGATCCATTTCTGAGGATTTCCAGCTGAATAAAAATCTCTTTTGTGACTTTCTTCATATTTTTACGTTGACTTCGGGAACACAAACCTTTTAATTAGACTCTCATCTTTGCCCAGACATTTTATTTTGTTATTCACACACAGAAGCTTTTGAAGGAGCACTGTTAGCTAATGGCATTATTTTCCATCTAGGGAGCGAGATGCCTCAAATGCTTCCTAAGTTCAAAGAGCTTCTTCTGTTGATTGAGATGGGGAGTAGTGAAATACCTTGAAATTTCACTGTAAAATCCCTCAATGATCCCAGATTAATGTGAACAATGTGAAATGAGCCCTTTGCAGACCAACACAAGCAGAAGGACGTCAAAGTGGCTGTCTGAGAGCTTCAGATGTTTCTTCCAGTTGCTAAATGTGGAATAATAATAATAATACTGCTAACAATTATAAAGCACTTTAGTATGTGCCAGGCACTGTGCTAAGTGCTTTACAAAATATTTTCTCATGTAATCCTCTTTCAGGTAGGTGCTATTGTGATCTCCATTTAACTGTTGGAGAAAAAGAGGCAAACAGGTTAGATGACTTGCTCAGGGACACACAACTAGTTAAGTATCCAGGGTCCGATTTGAACTCAGTTCTTTCTGACTCCAGGTCTGGTGCTGCAGGCGCTGTACCATTTAGGTACCTAACTGGAACAAGAATTGAGGCAGTTGGGACAATGGCAGTGTCATTTTTGTTAGTTTGTTTTTTGGGGTGTGGGTGTGTGTGTGTGTGTGTGTGTGTGTGTGTTACAAGAAAGTGAAATTAACTGAATGCTTCTGCCTTGTCTAAACAGTTTCGACAAGAGGCGTCAGATCAGTACAGATGGTTGTCAGCCCCATAGAAAGCTATATTTATTGGGGTTCCAGTGAGTCACATTATGCATGATGCTCGAAGGGCGTAGTTCACATCTCAGGGTCTTCCCTCATGTTCTTCCAGTTTCCTCTGGGCAGTCCCAAGAATAGATTCCATTTGCCCAACCACGACACTTTGGCCGTGCCTTTTCTCACAGCAATGACAAATGAATCCAAGATAGGAAATAGGTGTTATGGCAAGGTCCACTGAGCAGAATGGAGAGCATTGCTCTTCTGAATGTCATTTTGTGTGATATATTCCACCGTCATCGCTTGCCACTTAAAAGAGCTCTCCATCGCTGGGCGTGTGGTATTACATTTCCTCTCATGGATTTGGAGGGAGCCAGGGAGATGGTGCAGACCTTGACATCACAGATCCAGGTTTAGTGGGAGTGCAGATCTCAGGCCCGATGAGGTAATCACCCTTGTGCACCCCATTGGAGGAAATGAATTCTGGCCAGTCTCACACCAGTCTCACACCTGTGCTTTTTAATGATAGGCTCGTGTAATGGTAGGCTAAGGGTTAGAGGCCCCAATGAACAATGAAAATGAGGCATTCCTTTCCGTGGCCTCTGGTTGCGGCCTCTAATTCTACCTTGCATTTTCAAGCATACATCCTGTTATATTCAGAAATACAGTTTCCTTCAGACCCTCGAATTACCATTCTCTCCCCACCACCTTGGGTTTATGACTGCTATTTCTCAGAGGGGTGTGTGTGTGTGTGTGTGTGTGTCTGTGTGTCCGTGTGTCTGTGAGTCCCCAGTCTGATGCTTTAGAACATTGTGGATTAAGCCATCCAGTTGTTGATACAGGAAAATGAAATGACCAACAGGCTGAGTTTTAGAACTGCCCTTTTTGTCCTTTAAAAATTAGGGATTTGTGGGTCCTTTTCTGCCTTTGGCTAAAGTGTGGCCAAACACTCTCTGCCTGGAGCTTGTACTGACAAAAACCTAGATCTCAGATCTCACCCTGTGACTTTAAAAATCCAGTCTTTCCTTCTGAATAGGCTTCCTTTGAAAATGGAGGGGCATTATTTTTAACTCCTCACAAAGGGTTTTGGAATCTTTCTTGGAAGGTTAGACCCATCTCCTCTAGGCTCTGGTTAGCAACCTGCTCTTCTATTAAAGTCAAAACAAGACCCCAATGTCAAAAGGCTCCTAGCTCTGGGACCTAGCCTCTGCATTGCAGTCCCATGAAATTTTTTTTTCCTGTTTCTTAACCTCCTTGTAGAGAATATAACCTCTCTTTGGAGGTGGCTAGTGTAAATGTGTGTAAATTGGAGTGAGTACCCAGGGAGCCCCAAAGCGGAAAACTTCAGTCTTCTCTCACCCTTTAGAGACCCCAAATCACCAGGCCTCCGCAATGCGTGGAACCTGGAGTGTTAAAGCCTTCCAGTGTATTAAACATGAATTTAGGGCTGTGAATTTTCCCAACACCACATCTATAAACCCACCTCCCTTTTTCATAATGCTTGCTCATAAAATGCTGCCAACCCAGCAGATCGGCCCTGTGGAACTGTGGGTCTCTTTCTGTCTTTGGCTGTCAACAAAACCCCTTTTATGAGTGGAATAGACCTCTTGTGTGTGCAGGACTCCTGGCTTTTTACAAAGTGTTCGAGGAGCCAGGAGCCAGGCTAGGCAAACGTGGGGAGCTGTTTGCCGAGTGCATTTATTGCCTTTGCATAATTTATGAGCTGGAGGGGGTTGACCATCATCCGTCTCTGCCAGGGGCTGGCACCGGAGGCTCACGAGGATGGAGCTGTAAATTGGATGGTGCACTCCTGCTGAGCGCGGCAAAGTCCTCGGGTCAGTATGGGAATTTAATACCAGAAATGGAACTGTTTTCTCAGCGCGCCATGTGGGCCCCAGTGCAACAGAAGCTTTTTTGGCAGACTCCAGGACTGGCCAAATCCAGAGCTGTCAGTCACCCGGCATGTTGTGAGGGGAGCCTGAGCCATTCCTAATCGGCTTGGCACCCGTGCTGCTTCCATAATGGATACCAGTAGGTCTCAGTCCTACGCCATATGCTTAACTCTGGAGACAAGGTACTTCTGGGGATAGCAGTAATTACTCGTTGCAGAATTAAGTGGACCTTGAAATTAGAACTGGACTGGCGGAAGGGAAGAAGCTTAACACTTTGATGAAAATGACTGTTCCCACGGATATACTGCTGGCAGGGCTGGGTCCCCCACCCGCCACAAATTCTTGGGGATGGCGGCAAATGCTGCGCTGCAGCCTTCAGCTGTCATTGATTACTCAACAACGAGAGTCATGAGGACTGGGGAAAACTTGTCTGGCCAAGAATGTGCTGCCACTCTCTGCTGGCCCCCCACCACCACCCTGGGCTCTCCCTCTCTCTCCCTTCCTCTCTTGAAAGTGCTCCCAGTGCTTAGCAGCCGTAAGGAGGGTTTAATTAAAGGCAGGGGCGGTCTCTCATCCAAGAAAGCATGGCAGGCCCCAAAACAAAAGCGACTTCTCGTACAGAACACTCACTGCCTGCACAGCTGACGAAGAGTCACTTAATGTCAGCAGGTCTCAGTTTCCTCATCTCTAAACTGAAAGTGTACTGGTTTGCCCCCGAGTTCCCTTTCAGCTCCAAATCTGCCATATTATGACCATGGGAACCTAAATCCGTTTCCCGTCTTCTTCCTTGACTAGTTTCTTACCACAGAGAACTAAAAGAAACCTCTCACAAGTCCCCTGAATGCTCACACCTTTTCTGTGTTGGTTATCTCTACTTTATTTCATATGTACATATATGTATATGTATGTATGTACATGTATGTGCATATATGTATATACACATATACATACATACATACACATATGCCCATATATGTATATGTGTGTATGTATACACACATATATATGTACACTATACATACATATATAATATATATGTTTATATATATAATATATACATACATGTATATGTTTATATATTATATATATATGTGGAGAGAGAGAGCAAATGTGTTTGTTCATGGTTGTTCACATGTTTTCTTCTCTGTTAGATTGTAAACTCCTTGAGGGCAGAGATTGCATCATGTGTTTTTGTGTATTCCCAACACTTAGCACAGTTCCTGGTACATAATAGGTACTTAAATGATAGTTGGTCGACCTTTGTCATTCAAAATGATAGAGGAAAGAAGAGGCAGAAGAGGAGGAGGGGAAAGAGAGGAGACAGAGAGAGAGAGAGAGAGAGACAGAGACAGAGAGAGACAGAGAGAGAGAATGAGAAACAGACGAGAGAGAGAGAGAGAAACAGAGACATAGAGACGAGAGAGAGAGAGAGAGAGAGAGAGAGAGAGAGAGAGAGAGAGAGAGAGAGAGAATGTAGACTAGCTATAAGGAGTTCCTGGTCTATGATTCAGTAACTTCTACTTTATTTAGCAAAATTACCACCTTTAAAAATGTGACCTCCTTCTAACCTTGTCAGACGGAGGAAAAGATCAGACATTGAGAACTGGAAGGAACCTTAGGGTAGTTCCCGTTCCATCTTCTTACACACAGCATCATGGGATCATTGACTTGGATATGGAAGAGCCCTTTGAGGCTGTCCAGTCTGACACGCCCTAATTTGATAGGCCAGCAGGCTAGACCCAGGCCACACGGGTGGTAAATGGTGGAGCTGGAATTCAAACTCTGGTCTTCTGACTCCTGCTCAGGTTAATTATGATATTTCAACTCTGCCAAACCCAGTTGGAGAGCCAGGGCATGGTGTGAGTCTGTATTCCAAAAACACTTTGTTCTTCCTTATGAGGTCATTGCCATTGGTGTCTTGCCCACAGTGTGTTCTTTTTAGGAAATGTGGATTTCTTTTCTGGGCAGTCAGACTGGTTAAGTTAGCCATGACAAATGCTGATTTTTGCTGCCAGTTCCTATTTTCTTCAGTGTCAGTGTGAGAGGGTGTGATGGTCAGGGGTTTGCATTCTGGGCGCTATCACCAAAGAAGGAGATTGTCAGACTGGAATGTGTATGGAGGCAGGCAGCCACAATGGTGAGAAACATACAGATAATGCCGTAAGAGCATCAGGGGAAGGAACTGGGGATGTTTGACCTGGAGGAGAGATGATTTAAAAGAGACATTGTAGAGATCAGCTAGGGGGCCTAGTAGGTTGAGGCTGGAGTGGGAGTCAGGAAGACCTGAGTTCACCTCCTGCCTCAGATATCTGCTAGCTGTGTGATGCCAGGCAAAACACTGAACCCACTTCAGTCTCAGTTCACTCATCTTTAAAGAGGGACAATAAGAACATCTGCCCCACAAGGTTGTCATGAGAATCAAATGAGATAAGATGTGTGTGTGTGTGTGTGTGTACACACAGACACACACACACACATAATGTTTTGTAAACCTTAAAGTGCTATATGCATGCTATCTATTGTTGCAATCATATCCTCTATGGTCTGTTCCAACTCTAAAACTCCTTGTTAAATTCTGGGGTTATATAATGCCATCATTCATATTTTTGTCCTTGTATCCTAGTACCTGGCACATACTAGACACATAAGGAGTGCTTACTGTTGGATGGATGGATGGATGGATGGATGGATGGATGGATGGATGGATGGATGGATGGATGTGGATATGATTTCTCAATTCTCATTGAAAAAAGAATTGCATCCCTAGATCGCCATAAATTTTCTTAGCTCACCTTCATCTGTGGCTGAACAGCGGTACCCTAGAAATTTATGCTCTGGTCAGTGAAATGTCATTTTTCCTGACCTACAGTCACTCCTGTCTGTCACCAGATGTGTTGGACTGTCCATAGGAAGAGCTATGTAGCATTGATGTCATGTAAAACTACTAATTCCCTCATAGACATTTTTGTGACAGGTTCATTTGACAGCCAGATTGGTTGGAGAATTTCTTTTCAAGCGGCCCCATGCGTCAGTTAGCCTGACTCTCCCCATCCCTGTTGCCTTTACAGTTACGACTTTCTTCCTTCAGAAACATCAAAAAATATCTCCCTTTAACAGATCTTCTTTTTCCATCTTTTTCAGTGTGACAGTGACAGTGACCAGGAAGAGAAGGTAAGACCTATATCAATTGCACCCTACAGTTGGATTCATTACACACGCACACACACACACACACACACACATGCACACACGCACGCACACACTCCATCACACAGTATGCCTGCCTGGAGTTCCCTTTGAAGAGAATGTTTTCTCTTAGAAATTTGTCCAAGTTTTTATAAAGTGCACCTTTCTCTTCTTGAAGTAATGCATGGGAGTCATACCATGGGACTTCCATCCCTACATGTTGAATTAGGAAGAATGACTTTGAAAATGACCCCTTCAATATTGGTTGCACCCGGCCCATGGGTTCTTTCTTTATGGGAGAAGAAGTTGCATCCCTAGAAAAATGTTGAGAAATAAGATGACTAGATAGCAGTCTTCTAACTGCCTCCCCCATGCCCCTGCCATATTGGGGGTGTCGAAATGGTCAGCACACATTATAGTAATTAATATAAATGTCCTTTGAACCCTCCTGTTAACATACTTGATTTGTTCTTGTCATGCACCCCAGTACTTGCTTTTTCATGCACAATGATTTTCTTGATGGAAAATATTTAAAATCTTTTTTTAAATTGATTTTTGGGAATTTGCTGTTGGGTGGTGGAAGGGAAAAGGGGCCTCCTCCTACACCCTGGGGAAATTGCCTTCTTGTCCTGTGAATCAGAGCATAAGTAGGCAGCTTCTTCATGAGGCATTCACTGGATTTGGGGGCTCGTGGCCTCCTGACCTCCGCTTGACCAGCTCAAAGTGGACCAAGGAAGGTAGCCTGTTTTTCGAACCTCCCGGAGAAGGATGATCGACAACCTGGTAAAGTGAGAGGTGTGATATGTTTAATATCAGGGAACCTTGAGTTCTTTGTTTGGTTATTGGCCTGTCTTACTGTTTTCCTCCTGTACCCTCTGAAACTTATTGCAGGGATTGACTGTAATTTAATGTTTCTTCCATCTAATGAAAAGAGATTCCTCAGAACCCTAGTTTCTCTAACCATTGACCATCTGGTGACAAGACACACCCCAATCCCAGCTCATGGCTGACTGCCTGCCTGGAAGAGAGGCCCTGGAGATGGGCCTTATTCAATCCATGTTAATGAATTTCACCCCCTTGCTGTAGAAGACTCTCGGGGTTATCATTCGGGGAGGGGAATTCTTTCTCTGTGTGCGCCATCACTTCTGAAGCCAGGAGTCTCCCCTCCCTCTCTGCTGCCAGCCTGGAAGAGAGATCTAAGGGCCCTGGTTCTTAGCTGCCGTTAATTTGAATTCAGCATATGTAGCCTGTTATAAAATGCGAGACATCATCATTTGAGCAGGTCAAGCATATTCAGATGAAGACAAATGGTGCTTATTTGATTTCCTTAAAATCAGGAAATGAAAAAAGTGTTCTCTGGAGAAATCATGTTCTGCCTGACTAAGATGATAGACCAAAGCATGTCCCCCAGATAAGAACCGGCTCTCGCCTTGAGGTTTTTATCTCTGAAGGACGGCCAGGACTGTCAGCTTGCTGACATATGCATTATCCATGTCATTTTAAACAAAGTGACCTATGGAAGGGTGCACTGTGCCGTGACATGATAATGGGCTGTTGGATGACAGGTAAAGTACACACTCTAAAGGAAGCCATGTATTATTCCTTTGTTTAACTGACAAGCCGGCACTTCCTTCCCTCAGACAGTGAGATCCTCAGATCCCTCTCGGTAGGATGTCCAAAGAATCTAAGAACTGTGTTCGTTGGGTGGCCATGACATTGGAGATGGAAGGGTGTCCTTCTTCCCTGGGAACGTCCCCTTGACCACATGGGCTACTCTTTAGCTACTTCTCAGATTCCTTGTTACTCGCTTTCCTTTATGGTCATCATCCCCCCACCCCACCATTCATCATAGTGTTAGAGGAATTTCCCCCAGGGTGATCCATTATTGTCACTGGGGGTCTTGGTATATTTCTACCAATAGCCGGTGCATTTGGAAGCAAACCACATGGTGACGACAGTGGAGGGGTGGAAGAGCGAGTGCCATTTTGTTTGGTCTTCATAAATCTATACTCTGATTCCAGAAATAATTTACCTGCCTATACATTCTAGAGAGAATGCATTTTCTGAGGAGTAGAGGTAGACCCTGCATATTAACATTTCCTTCCTTCCCAGAACACTTGATTTAACAACTGCATGTGGGAGAGAGATGTGCAGGCCAAGAGAGGCTGAACAGGGAATTCTGGGTGGATTTTTTAGTCAGGTGGACTAGTCAGGCTGCTGTCAGTGGGGAGAGACACCATCACTTGATGGGTAGAGGCAGTTTCAGGAATGGGAAAGGAGGATGGGCAGGAAAGAAAGGCCAGTCAAAGAAAGATAATGAATTCTGTTTTGGCAGAAGAAAAAAAAAAGATCATCTCTAGGAAGATAGGAAACATGACTCTGAGATACCACGTTCTTATTCCTCATCCCTCCCCAATCACCTTTGCCCTCTGCAGCGTGGGTCTTTTTCTCTCTGGATGGCAGCAGCCCCTCCAGTCTTTTCCTTTCATAATTGGAAGTTGTCATCAAGGTTGGCGCTTGGATCCTCTCTACCTGTCCTGGCAAAGCTCTTTCGTTGTGCTTCTGTCTGCTTGGCTCTGTTATCGTGAAGATTGTCAGGATTCCCTTCCCAGACTGCCCTAGCCTTGGGTTCATTGCTAAGCTCTGCCATCTTTCTCCCAGACCCAGGACCAAGTTAGCTGTTTCCTCCCCAGCCAGTCATAAGGACATTGCTCCTACAACACCCTTCCTTGTCCTCAAACCCAGAGCACTGACAGGGGCCTCTTTGACTTGAGGCTTGGAGAATATTCATCAGAATTAGAAATGCTAACACTTGAAAAGATGCCTTTCAATGTCCCAGGATCTCTCCGGTGAGTCCCAAAGGATGACCACAGAGGCAAAAATGGTGGTCTTCTCAGAGACCCGCTGAGATTCCTTCCTGGAAGACCTGCCATTCTTCACTGTGTGTGGCTCCCCTGGGCTGCTGCTCTAAAATTAGGGTCCTGTACTCCACACAGCTGACTGAATTGAGATAAATCGTACTCTCTGCTGATAGCAAGCTGTAATTTATAAAATGATACCCTTACTAATTAATGGAGGCAGAGATTGGCAACAAAACTCAAAAGAGCCAAGAGTTATCTAAATGCAGGCAACATCCTTCTTTGTGGAAAAGGCAGGCTTGTAATTTTGGTAGGACACCAAGTGAAGAGATGTCTGTTTTATCCTTCCCTCCCAGCTATCTGCATACATTTCAGCTTTCATGCTAGAGAAGCAAGGAGGTCTTTCTGAGGAGTAGCAATGTATAGTAGCATTGGATGCAGAGGCGGGGAACCTGCGAAGGATTTGTTCTGTGAAGCTTTGATTCAGTCACAGGGCTGCACTCGAGGACCTAGAGGGCCACACGTGGCCTCGAGGCTGCCGGTTCCCTACCTCTGGGATAGAGAATAAAAGGGTGATTGGGAAAACCAGAATCCAAGAAGAGAGGCCAGTGCCTAGTTATCCCAAGGAAAAGTAGACAGCCCAGGCTCCTAAATCACAATAATTAAGCATTTAATCACATTTCTTCTCTGAAAATCTGTTGATATCACAGAGAAATGCTTTCTTCTGTTCTCAAAAAAAAAAAAAAGCTGCATTCACTGCTACCTCTAGGGGTAGATCTTCACTTGGAGGGAAGGTAAAGAAGTTAATTTTTGAGGCATCTACGTATGATATAGTAGAAAATTAGCTTTGTAGTCAGGAAGATCTGAGTTCAAATCATGATTCACCCATTTACTATATGAATGACCCTCTCTGTGCTTCAGTTTCCTCATCTGTAAAATGAGGAGTTTGGACTCCATGGCCTATAGAGGCCGTTCCAGCTCCGTCTTTGATCCAGTGAAAAACGAATATTTTTCAGGAGCTGATCAGAGCCATGAGGAGACCCGTTGTCTCCCTCTTTTTCCTGTTTTGTCCATGTACAATGTCTTATTCCAAATTGGCCGTGAAATGTAAGCCATCCTTCAGCTTTTTAAAAAATACCTGTTAATCTTAGCAGGCTTTGAAAACTGAGACCAAACTCTGAGATCCGGGCCCTACACCCACCTCGTTCTTTTCTTCCCAATACAAATCTGTTGCTGCATTTAAAAAAACAGGGTGAGAAATTACCGGGAGAGTGTTACAAGCACCTCCAGCTGCCTGGAAGCAGGCAGCGATTCACACTTTCCCCAAGGTGGAATCCCGCTCCATCACATTAACTCATAAGATCTAGATCGTCTGATGGCCCAGCTCTTCCCAACTTCAGGGAAAACTCAAGCAACATGTAAACATGGCACTTTTTTGCAGCACAAATCTGTTTTGCATCTGCTGGTTTCTGCCTCCACCATTTCCACTGGCAGTAATAGCCTCGTCTTACTCAACTAAGGTGCCGTCCCAATTTGGGACCAGAATTCTGATGTGTGGGTTAAAAGCAATGGTGGATTCATGCCCCATTTTACACGTCTGTGTCACCTTAAATTCATTGTGTAAATCAGTGGCACTCAAAGGGTGTACAATAAGTTTCACTAGGCATGTTGCCAAATTTTGGATGTTGTATCTTTTTGTAATTTTGTTCGATATACATTTTGCTTATCTACCTTATGTAATGTGATACATAAAGCCATTACAAAATAGACGAAACTCACCTTTTACACGTGCTCATTAACCTCGAAACACACAAGACCTTGAACTTGCAAAGATTTTAAATAAAGATGGCTGCTCTTATTGACAGGAAACTGAGCATGTTCAAGTCTCATTAGCCTTCTGTATGTTTGCCAACTTAAGAGTTCAGTGGGCTAGGATTCCTCCCAGCAAAGAATATTGTTTTGTGAACAGGAAAAAAAAAAGTTTGACAACTACTGGCATAGAACATGGTAGCATATTGGGTGAAAACCTCATCGGGAGATGATTCCCTCCCTTTGGTAAACTCAGGACTCTCAAGATAATATATCCAATGTGTGAGAGATGTGTTTTCCAGAAGTACGGATACACCAGTGACCTGCAAACCTGTCTCTTTCCTTCCACCCACTGGAATGAGCATATTTCTCTTTTGAAAGTCACCTTTTAAGAGTGTCTTCTTAAAACTCCCATCTGCCTATCAGCTCTCTGGTATCAGTCTTTGGTCTGGGTAGAGGCTAAAGCCGACAAGTATACTGTCCCAAAAGGATTAGGTGGTGATAAATTGAATTACGCCATTATTGCACCTTACAGATAGGAGAATTTGTCAGAGAGAAATATTCACTTTCCATTCAGTGTCTAGTACTGCTGGAATTTTGACTGCTTGAGAAACAGGCTTGAAAATTGTGTTTATTTCTCTGAACGTGTAAAGGTGTATAAATGGTATGGAAGATATAGAGTCCTGAGGGACCTTAGAGGCCGTAGAATCTAACTACTTCATTTTACAGAAGAGGAAACTGAGACCCAAAGACTTGTCCCATTTCTTTTTTTTTTTTTAAGATAGAAAGTGAAGCAAGGGAGTAATTGATAATCTTCCCTCTTCCCAACCTAGACTCCAGTCTGCATATGGATAATGGTTTACCGAAATATAAAACTGGAAGTCGGGCGTATCAGAAGTTGGGCTTTCATTTTTTTTTTTAAATTTGGAAGTGTTCAGACTGACTAGAGCCCAGCAAAAGATCAGAATTGTTAACTCTTGACCCCAATTTTGGTTTGAAATAGGTTATTACTCTTGCTAGTGACTGACCCAATTACAATTGTTATCATGTTCCAATGTGGAGGTGAAAGGTTCAGGAGAAAAGCAAAGATTCCCTTCCTTGATAACCTAACATGTGCATTCAGTTGGAAAGAACACTGGGTTTAGAACCAGAAGCCCTAGATTCCAATATCAGCTTTTTGCCACTTGTTAGCTCACAGATTTGGATGTAAAAGGGACCTCAGTGGTCATCTAGATCAACCACCCGATTTTACAGATGAAGAAGGTAAGACTCAGGTTAAGTGACGTATCCAAGCTCACATAGGTCTTAGGTGTCATAGGCAGGATTTGAACCTGGGTCATCTGAGTCCATTGCCAGTATTCTTTCTAAGGTCCTTTCTCAAAATTCTCCTCATACTGGGAATACTGGCTGGTCCTTTTTAGGCCTCAAAGAACAACAGAATAGACCCTACATGGATCTATCTAGATTGGTTTCAGATTGGAGTTTCCTTTGTTGAATTTCTTTTATCTCATGGAGGGACCCAGCTGATTGTTCACACCAAGATGACTCTTTGGACGTGGGTGCACGCACTAGACAGTCAGTCTTAATATGAAAGGGGCCGCAGATGCGTACCTCTAGGACCTCCTTATTGAAAGAGTCCCCTCTTGTATTTGGGCCAGCTGGGTAGACTGTTACATTCGTCTTGGTTTAGGCTTCTTTTTAAGGCTTTCTGTCTATGTCTTGCCCCACTGGAAATTTTCCTTCATTCTTGATTTAGTTTTAGCTTGGGATCTTTGTGGCTCTTGGATGATTTCTGGTCTCCATAGTGGTCATCCAGAAGACCTCTTGTTCCTCCAAGATTGTGTCTGGGTCAGCATGACATTTTGTTGTTCTTCCAACTCTGGTCATTCTTTGAGCACCACATTTCCAGTTGGCTTAATTATCACTTATCCAAACGAAATCCCGCTTAATTCTTCCCTAGGATTAAATTCCTCATGCATAATTACTTCAAATCCTAGGACTTATTATGTATAGCTTTCTTTAATAACTATTCAGAGCCAGACCCTAGACTGCCCCCAAAGACCTCTAAGTGTGCCGTACAGGGTGTCTGCCCTCCACCTCTCGGTCTCTGTGTGTCTGAATGATATTACTGACAAGGTGAAGGCTATAAAGGTTTAAGTTTTTACTGTCCTGTAAATGAATGGAATAGCACCATCCCGAGAGTTCATAAAACCATCAAGAACAAGACATTTCTGATTTTTTATGAACTGATGGTACTTGGATCTATGGGTTGCAGAAAGAACAGGAATTGGGAAACCTCTCAGTGATTTGTGGATGGATTAGCAGAAACTGTCGGAAGATCTGGGTTTTAATTCCAGATTTGTCACCATCAAGCTAAGTGATCTTACGCAAGTCACCTGCATTCTCTACAACTCACAGGATGATGAATCCAGAAGGGCTAGTGATATCAGAAACCGCATGAAGAAATTAAGGTCAGAAGTGTTAAGTCTTTGGTCACATAAGTCACTCAGGCAAATCTGATAACTCTAGAGCCAATGTTCTTCCTACTATACCTGTGCTAAATTAATTTCATAGTTGTTAAAATGAGTAGGCTGGGACAAAGGAACCTCCTCCAAGATTCTGTGATCTTTTAATTATCTTCTTCATGTGGTATTAGGAGACCTGAGTTCTAATTCTGAGTAGCCCCAATGCCCTTCACATAGCAGATAATTAACAACTTCTTACTGAATTCACATTATTTATTCTATGTTAGTTG
Source organism: Phascolarctos cinereus (assembly GCF_003287225.1). Lineage (NCBI taxonomy): Eukaryota > Metazoa > Chordata > Mammalia > Diprotodontia > Phascolarctidae > Phascolarctos > Phascolarctos cinereus. The sequence goes on from NW_027555958.1 coordinate 24,833,087, forward strand.
GGCCCTCTCTTTAGACTTAACTAGTCCCTTTTCTGGACTTCAGATTCCTTTTCTTCTGGAGCAGCATTGATTGCTTACTGCCCAATTAAAGAAAATGCTTGGTTATCACTGCTGGCATCACTCCCGGGGCAGTTCTGCTCCTGAAGATGAGGGAGGAAGGGAACCTGTTAGCTTTATTAGCACATACCGGGCACCTGCAGGTGCCACGTTTTGGTTTGGTTTTTGGTTTTTGGTCTGATTTTGTTTTGAGGAATTAGTTTGGTTTGTAATAGAAATACAGTAATGTGTAACTACTCATGTATAGTTAATCATAGTACAGCAGTTCTAGACCTTCAGCTTCTTGTGACGCTCCTGTAATTTGGATTATTTTATTCTAGTCCAGATGGCCTTGATCTTTGTGGAATTCTTCATCCTATCTTCCACTTCGTATTTAGCATGTCCTCTTTCCTCACTTCAGCCTCTACTCAATCCCTAGCTTCTTTCATGCCCTTTCCTGATGCCCTGAAGACAGTTAGTGCTGTCTGCCTCCCCCTCTCTCTCACATTACCATGCATATACTTTTCTGTTTATAGGTAAGATTAGATATAAGCTCCTTGAGGATGGAGGCTATCTTTTGTCCTTTTTTAGATATCCCTTGAAAAATAATTTGCATATATTAGGAGTTCAGTAAAAACTTCTTGGATCATATTGAATGGCTCATCTTCTCAAACCTCACAGGTTCTCTCTCCTTAGCAAAGCTTAGCAAATGCCAAGGTATCCTCTGCAACAGCCCCTGACTCATACGAGGTCATAGGTTTAAAGCTAAAATCATCTAGTCTAAATCTTAAAAAAAAAAAAAAAGGATGATTGACTCATCTCAAACCCAGAGGGGGAAATGACTTGGCCAAAATCACTAAAGAGCACGACTTAGATTGGAACCCAAATTCATGAGATCCTATATCTTGAGCTGAAAGGGACCTCAGAAGCCATCTGGCCCAGCCCTGTCGCTTTACAGGTGAGGAAATTGAGGCCCAAAGTGGAGAAAGACCTGAGTGCCCCCAGCTAGAAAGCATTAGAAGAACAGTTTGAAGCAAGGTCCTCTGGCTCTATAGGCCTGGGCCTTTCCATGGTATCACGGTGCCCTTCAGCTTGGCTCAGGAGTAAGTGGCAGTGTTCTTACAGTAGGGCAAGGATTGGCACAGGCACCTGTGACTGGGTTGTCTTTCCTTGGTTTCTTGTCACATTAGGGACAGTAGGAACGGTTTGTCATAATGAGGAAAGGGTCAGCTTTGAAGTCAGGACTCCCACACTCATCAGGCTGCATGACTCTGGGCAAATCACTTAACCACTCAGTGCTCCTGCCCCGGCAAGTCTCCTACAGAACCAGGGTAGGACAGTTGGTGATCCCTTTGGCAGAGCCAGATTAAGCAACAAGCCTCCTGTGTTCCAGGCACTATGCTAAGAATACAAAGAGAAGCAGAAACAGTCCGTGCCCAGACGTGACATCATAGTCTAATAGAAGAGAGAATGCAAATGACTATACGCAAAGAAGATCTGCCTCTGTCAGTCTGTCTGTGTAGATACAGATACCTATATATTGAGAGCTATACATTTATAAATATATCTACATCCATATAGCTGTAGCTCTCTCTATATAAATAGGACATTTTAGGTGTGTCTACAGGCACGTAAAGACATATTGTTGTAAATCTAGTATGTATATCTATCTAGATACACTATATAGTGTATGTACTATATATTATATACTATATCTGTATAGACTGTCTACTATATGTACTATAGATTATATATATCTGCATAGGTATAGTATGTACTATATATTTTATCCTATATCTATCTAGACTATATACTGTATGTACTATATGTTATATACTATATCTATCTAGACTATATGCTATATGTACTGCATATTATATACTGTATCTATATAGATATGGTAGGTATCATATATTTATGCTGTATCTAAATATACTATATACTGTATGTACTATATATTATATACTATTCTATATAGACTGTATATATGTATATACAGTATATATGTGTGTATATACATATACTGTATGCACTGTATATTATACACTATATATGCTATATTATATGCTATATATAGACTATAGACTATATATAACTATATATTATATACTATATCTAGATAGATACTATATATTTTATCCTATATCTATCTAGATACATTATCTACTGTATGTACTATAAATTATATACTGTATCTATCTAGATATAGGGTATGCTATATACTATATGTACCATATATTTTGTCCTATACCCATCTCTAGTATATACTATGTATACTGTATATTATATTATTATATCTGTCTAGATATAATTTGTACTACATACTTTATGTATAATTACATACTATATTTATAGTATATACTATATATTATATATTACATATTATATATGCTGTATATTTAATTCTGTATCTATAGTATATACTATACACTATATGTACTATATCTATACTATATGTACTATGTATTATCTTTATCTAGACCTAGTAACCTAGAGATACCTAAATTTAATATGGCGCTAAGAAGGCACTAATACTTGTGGGGTCTTGCTGAGAATTCACTACACCAGTGAAGTCCCATGTCTGGTCCAGACCAAAGCATTAGGGGATTCCAATCTTGCCTGTCTCCAGTGGTGCCTTGCTTGGGGGAGTGAAGAAGAAACTTCCAAAATAACAAAAATCCTACCTTGCCCTTTTTGACAGTTTTCTGGATTTCTGAGTTCTTATTTACCCTGCCCGGCAGCATGCTAGGGTGGGCAGGGCAGGTGCATGGTATACTCATTTGATAGGTGAAGTAGGTAAGGATGTCTGTGAATTGTCTCAAGTTCACTTACATTATTTAACAATACATTACATTACATTACATAATACATTAACTTTGAACTCAGTGCACTTGCAGCTATGACACAGTCTTTCCATGGTAAATCATTCCGTGCGTCTCTGCCTGATAAAACATTGTTGTGGAATGTCAGCAGTCATTAGGAGTCTTCCCCCATTCGAATTTAAGTTCCTTGAGGACAAGGACAGTTTCTGTCATTATATCTCCGACACTTCATGAGTGCTTGGCATATAGTAGGTGTTTAATAAATGCTTTTTAACTGATGATTTAGAGCCCAAGGCCCAACAACTACTAAATCAGTGAGCCAGGTCTTCTGATTTCCAACCCTATGCTCCTCCACAAAGACCAGCTAGATCTTGTGCAGACCCATGGATCCAGACCTGTCAATTTGCTGCTGTTCTTAAATCTGCTCTTCCAAAAGGGTGTGTGTGTGTGTGTGTGTGTGTGTGTGTGTGTGTGTGTGTGTGTGTGTGTGTTATTTTGCCACTGTAGAGATGAGTCACCGCCAGAATTGTAGACCATTCCAAAACATTTCTGTAGAGTAAGGTACATAGTGGGTTGGCCAGCTTTGAACTTGACAGTATGTCTAAGCCTTTGCTGATTCTTTCCATTGGTCAGTATACACCCTCTTCAAACAACCTTGCATTAGTGTCATATATTTTCTAGATATTTATAGCTCCCTTTGAGAAGAATGTAAACTCCTTGAGGCCAGGGACTGCTTTATTTTTGCCTTTGCTTTGTCAGTGTTTAGCTTGCAATTGGCACTTAATGAATGCTTTTTGTTGATTAAACAAGAGGACCCTGGCACTTGATCTGTTCCCTCTCTCCCCCGACTCCTCAGGCTTCCAAGTGTGTGTGTGTTCCAATGTGTCCATGTCCTGTGGTTTCATCAGAGCTCATCCAGGCTCTACCAGACCTTTTTGTTTATAGGACAAGAGGTCCAGAGCTGAAATGGGCCTTAGAGACCATCCTGTGTAACCCACTTCAGGCAGCAGGGTCAGAAGGAATGAGGACAGGCTCTGAAGTCAGAAGACCTGGCTTCAGACCCTACCCCCTCTCGCTTATTACCTGTCTGACCTTCAGCAAATCATTTTTCTTCCTCGGGCCTCAATTTCCTCATCTGTGAAATGAAGGGCTTAGACTAAATGGTCTCGGGAGTGCCGTGCAGCTCCAGAGCTGTGATTCCATGATCCCATGAAATCCGGCTTAAGTGAATTGCCCAAATCTGGCCCCACCCTACCCGCCCACGTTCTCAGTGGTCCCTTCTCCTCTCCAGCTGGCCTGAGGAGCGCCCCCCCCCCACCTTAGGAGAGGCAGTAAACATCCGAGTTGAGTGTGTCCATGTAAAAGATTACGTCTTTGCCACCAAGGGGAGAATGGAGTGTTTATCGTCTGGAAGCGCGTGCCGGCTGGGCTGATTACGGCACCGTGCTCCATCAGCCCGTGATTTGTCCCGTCCTTTATCATCTGTGTCACTCAGCCGAGCTGTCTGGGGCTGCACCATCGCCCCCTTCCCTTTTTGGTACCCATTTCGTGTAGAAAATTTGTATTTACTTTGGGATTGTAATTTGTTCCTCATGGATAATATGACCCTGAGCGGAGCTGGATCATGGGTTAGTTGAAGTGATATTTTCCACTAATGGTAGTCGTATATCATCGCTGTCAGCTCGGGTTAGGAGGCAAGCATATTACAACTCCATTTTACCTCTGCAGGCATCTGGGATTATTTGCCATAACCGAGTATGACATGACCGCACTACAGAGTGCATTAAAATTTTACTAGCTTCTCTGCCAAGTTCCCTGGCTCCAGTTTCTGCTGCAGGCGGCTGGACTGATGAATACCTCCAAGGTCCTGACTGCCTTGCCTTGCACCAAGGGGGGAGGGAGGGGTGGGCTGTGTGAATAGTCCAAGCAAGGCCTGAGATCTCCCCCACTCTCCTCTGGCCCTCCAGGACACACCGTCCAAGAGGACGCTGGAGGAGAACTCATAAGTGCATCTCACAAAATCTGCGACTCTGGGGGGGAGGGACCTTGCCTCTTGTACACTGAAGCCCCTTCAGAGAAGGATTATCAAGCAGCTTGTGAGAAAGGTAGTGCCAGAGAGGTTGGGGAGGATGAGGATGGAGAAAGGGCCGTCAGCTTTGGCCATGAAGAGTTCTTGGATTGGCTTGGAAGTTGCTGCCGTACTTGAATGATGAGTCCAAAGCCAGATTGCAGGGGGATGAGAAGAGGGAGGGGAGAGGAAGTGGAGGCAGCCAGTGTAGACAGCTTTTTCTCCACCTTTCTTATACTAGCTGGGGATTGATTACAATTCTATTCTAGACTCCAGCTTTCTTCCCTGAAGTTTCCAGTAATCAGACTGCAGGAACTAGACTTGAGCAGGGCCAAGCATTTAAGCTTCTCACAGAACCTGGGGCTGTTGTTATCTTCTTTCTTTGAGCCTGCACTAAGAGAAAGGTGCAGCCTGGGTCTGACTGGAGCCATGGCTGGTTAGCACTCCTTCAGTGGACCTAAAAGCATGCATTGAGTGTCTACCTACTATGTGGCAGCCGCAGTGCTGGAGGTAAAAATATAAAGAATTCAACAGTTTCTGCCCTTAAAGAGCTCACATTCTAATGGGGGAGACACTGTATGGATGAATATATACAAAATAAATACAAAGAGAAGAATGAGAAAGTCATTAATACAAGGTAGCTGGTAAGGGGGGATCAAAAATAGCTTCTCCTACAAGGTAATGGGGAGATTCTGTCCATTTTCTAAGCGGAGACTGTCTCATTTGCTATAGTGAAAAGAACATTACTTTAGAAGTACTGCATTCATATCCCACCTCTTATGCTTTCTACTTGGACGTGACCTTGGGTATGACCTTGGATGTGTCATTTAATGTTCCTAGGCCTCAGTTTCCTCTTCTGTAAAATGAGAGGTTTTGACTTTGGCTTCATGCTCTCTGTGGTTCCTTCTAGATCTAGATGTGTGATGCTGGATGTATTACGGTGATAGGCATGCCAAGTATCTTTTTTTTAAACAGATGAAGAAATAAGTCTTGGATTTGTAAATGTGATTGAAACAATTTGCAAGGGTAAAGGATAAAGACTTAGTACTAGAAGAGATGTCCGTGGCCATCAAGTCCAGCCTTCCTCAGGACCAAAGAGTTTGTAACCTAGCAAAGGTCCCAAAGGTAGAAGACATGACATGTCAGAGGCAGTTTTTGAACCCAGCTCCTCTATTTCCAGATTCACTCTTCCCCCTGTACTATATTGTCTAGCTTCTTTATTACACCAAACAAATGTGGATTTTAATTTTGAACAGGTTTATACTCTGTCATCACCCAGTTTGCAGCCAGTAGAATATCCATAGGACCCAAGGTAGGGTCCTAAAAATTATCCTGAAGTCCAGTTTTTTGCAGGATCTGAATTAATGAAAATTCACTTTATACTCAGTCACATGGCGCTTAGATGTCACTTTCAGTCCTATAGTAGTGATGCCTGTGTTCTTATTGACATCATCTTCTCTTCCTCTGAAGCTAAGAGACGTGAGCCTCGAGCAGGAGTCAGACATTAAGCCATATTACCCACTGATTTCCTACATGGTGTCACTACAGACCTCACACTACACACAGAAATCAGTCTTTCTTATTTTTTAAGCCTGTCATACCTTACACACTAGGTGAAGCTAATGTGTTAATTAATATCTTTTTTCACATCACTTTCATTTCTGAACATATACCTCCACTTCCCTTATCCTCATCTGCAAATGATTTTTTTAAAGAGAAAGTTCAGCAAAACCAGCCAACACAACAAATCTGATCATGCATGTAACATTCTATCCCTATAGCCTCCTCATCTCTGCAAAGAAAGGAGGGGGTACCTTTTTTAGCTCTTCTCCGGAGCCAAGTTTCTGATTCATTGTTATTACGTAGCGTTCAATTTCATTTTTTGTCATTGTTATCTCATCATGGATCATGGCTTCCTTGATCGCCCTTCTATCACTGGCGTTGTGTATATTGTCTTCCTGGTTCTTCTGCCTTCACTCTGCCTACATCTCCCCATGTTTCTGTGAAGGCCTCATCTTCATCCTTCCTTGTGGTCAGTCATATTCCACTAGATGTAGGTACCACAGGTGGTTTAGCCATTCAAAGTTTGTTGGGTCTTTACTTGTTTGGGTTGGTTGCTACTAGAGGAAGTGTTGCCATGAATATCTTGGTGTTCATGAAATAGTTCTGCCTTTAAAACTCCTTAGAATATGTGCCTAGTGGTGATATCAGTGGGTCATAGGGTATGGACATTTTAGTTATTTTTTTAAATAATTCCAAATTGCATTCCCAAATGATTAGATCAATTTAGAACTCCATCAGTGTATTCCTGCCTTCTCGTAGCCCTTCCGACGTTGACTATTCCCATAGTTTCTCACTTGAGAAAATTTACTATGTATGAGATGAAGCCTACGTTGTTCTGGTTTGTCCTTTTTCTTATCACTTGTAATTTAGGGCTGTCTTTCACGTGGGAAAGGGGAAGAGGAACTAAGCATTGATATAGTACCTGCTGTGGTCTGGGTGCTGCACTTAAGCACTTTAAAAATACTCTCTTGGGGCAGCTAGGTGGCACAGTAGATAGAGCTCTGGCCTTGGAGTCAGGAGGACCTGAGTTCAAATCTGGCCTCAGACACTTGATGCTTACTAGCTGTGTGACCCTGGGCAAGTCACTTAACTCCCATTGCCTCACCAAAAAAAAGAAAAAAAAACAGAATCCTCCAGGGGCAGCTAGGTGGCATAGTGGATAGAGCACCAGCTGTAAATTCAGGAGGACCTGAGTTCAAATCCAACCCCAGACAGTAACACTTACTAGCTGTGTGACCCTGGACAAGTCACTTAACCCCATTGCCTAGTCAAAAAAAGAAAATAAATATTCTCTCATTTGATTCTCACAATAACTCTGTGGTTAGATGCTGTTATTATCCCATTTTACAGTTGTAGAAACTGAGGCAAACAGAGGTGAAGTCACTTGTCCAGCTAGTAAGTGTCTGAGAACAAATTTGAACTCGGGTCTTCTGATTTCAGGCCCAGAGCTCTATGCACTGTGTCACCCAGCTGCCTAGCTCATGTGTTTACTATTAGACTCTAGTGTTTCTTTTGAGAATCCTTTAATTCTCATACCTGTTGATCATTGTTCCGTTGTGGAAAGTCATAGTTCTGCTCATTCCCTGTATGTCTTGGGAGTGAAACATCTAGCAGAGATAGCTGATGCAAAGTCTTCCCACCCCTCCAAAACTATGGTATGGGCCAATATTTTTCAGAAGAATCACAATTTAATAGGGATTTTTTTCTTTGTAAAGTGTAAAATGAAGTTGTTCAGTTAAGAATTGTGATTTCCACCTCCTGATGTTCACAACTACACAAGCTTGTATCGCACGCGGGAGCGCACACACCCACACACACACACACACACACACCCCTTGATCTTTATACCTTGATTTCACCAGGTCCAGGGGGACTGACATAATTTTCTACTTTGACCTTAGATCCAGTAATTCAGGAAGTAAAGGGAAAGAACAGAAGTATTGATCCAATCATTGAAAAGTAATTATCCTCCTGAGTTGGTCTGTTTAGAATGCAGCAGTGATTTTAAATAATGCCTTCCCCAGAGGGAGCCTGGAGGCAAGTGTGGGATATTTTAGTTTTCTCACCTGCTTTCAAGATGAACACCCCCCCCAAGAAAAAAAAACCCAACAACCTAGTAACTGCAGGATTTACCCAGTAGGTAAGTGGCCAGAAAGATTTTTCCTGTACCGGAAGGATGCCTTACTTTCTCAAGGAATTCTTTCCATCCAGGATTACTACATGCTTCTCATCATGCCTGTGGCCTTTAGGACCCATCCCTAAATTGCCTGGGGGAGCTGCGTGCATTTTCCTCTCCACTTCAATGGAACAAATACTCACTAATCACCTACCCCGTGTATAGGCTCTGGAGACATAGAGACAAAATATGCGAACCACCCTTGCCCTCGAGGAGCTTACATTCCTGTGGGAAGACACAACAAGTATCCAAATACGGGAAATCAAAGCATTTAAAATAACGTTAAGGGGAGGTGGAAGGCTGTGGAGGATGCTGATATCTCAGCGGAACTCTTAAATCCTTCAGGCATCCTGGCCTTGGGACAAGGGTTATTAACTTTGGATTCATGGAAAGAATTCAGGGGGTCCATAGGGAAAAAATGGCATCTTTCTTTACCTGAAATTTAGCATTTCTTTCAATTATTTAAAAATGTTGTTTTAAGACAAGACCCATAGTATTCAATAACCAGACTACCAGAAAGGTCCAGGACACAAAAAACGATAGAGAATCCTGGCAACATAGTTCTTTCCCTCTGAGCTTTAGTAATTCATTTCCATTTGTTAACGAGTTTTGAAAAAATATGTGCCATTGATCTGCATATGCACATAGTTGTTTGCATTTGGCAGTTAGAATGAAAGCGTCTTGAGGCCAGGGACTGTTTACCTTTGTTTGCCTAGTGTTTAGCATGTAGTAAGTGATTAAAAATGGAAATTGAGAGGATGCCCATTATTTGGGGAACCGTGAAACAAGTTATGGTATGGGAGTGTGATGGAATACTGCTGTGCTGTAAGAAATGAGTTATGGGCAGCTAGGTGTCACAGTGGATGGAGCTTCAGCCTTGGAGTCAGGAGGACCTGAGTTCAAATGCAACCTCAGACACCTGATACTTACTAGCTGTGTGACCCTGGGCAAGTCACTTAACCCCGATTGCCTCACCAAAAAGAAAAAAAAAAAGAAAAAGAAACGATGAGCTCAGTGATCTTAGAAAAACATGGAAGGACTTGCATGAAATAATGAAGAGCAAAATGAGCAGGACCAAGAGAATCGTGTATATAGTAACAGCAATATTGTTCAAAGAATAACTGTGAACAGCGAAGCTATTTTGAGTATTATAAATATTCAAGTCAACTACAGAAACTTATGAAGGAAGGTGCTATCCACCTCCAGAGAAAGAACTGATAATTGGAAGTATGCACAGTATGGTTTTACACATACACACACACACGCACACACACGTACACTTGTGTGCTTGTGCGCGCGTGTGTGGTGTGTGTGTGAAATGGTGGCCTTCTCTAGTGTGAGGTGGGGAGGGAAAGAGGGAGATGGTTCATAACTTACAATTTAACCAAAAATAGATAAAATTAATTTTTTTGAAGTGAAACCAAAAAAAATTTGCGTTCACAGAAAAAAAAGTTTTATGTCTTTGAATAAAAAAGAGGTCATTGATTGACATACAGTGAAAGGATCGCAGATTTAGAGCTGAAAGGGACCTTGAAAGCCATCTATTCCTCATTTTTCAGATGGGGAAACTGAGCCCCAGAGAGAATAAATAATTTCATTAGATCAGGGGCCTCAGAGTCCATCTATTCCTCATTTTACAGGTGGGGAAACTGATCTCCAGAGGATAATTTTTTTAAAGATTTTTGGATCATAGATTTAGACCTGTACATATGTTCTACCCTCTTCATTTTACAGATGAGGAAACTGAGGCCCAGGGAGTTTGAGTGACATAAGCAAAGGCCACATAGGTAGTAAGTAGGAGTCCTTGGATTTGAACCCACATCTTTCGAGTCCAGAGCCAGTGTTCTTCTCACTGCCCCACTGTTGTGCATTGTGGTCTCCCTGGGTGTTTCTGAACTTCAGTGAGTGGGCTTTTAAATGCCCCTTACTGGTTGTTTCTATCATACTGCCTGGGATATTAACATTTAAGAGGAATTGTGGGCTTTGAGACAGCTGTTACTGTAGTGGAGGGAGCCCTGGAATCACAGGATTTGGGCTCAAATCCAGGTTCTGACACTGGTTCTCTACATGGCCTTATGCAAACTACTTCCTGGCTCTGAACCTCATCTTTCCGAATCTGTAAAATGGGGAGAATGACTCATCTATTACCCACCTAACAAGGTTGTTTTGAGCGCCCCATGAAACATAAAGTCTAAATAAGTTGTGTTTGACTGGAATGGAATGGAATTGAACTTTCAATTTTTCTCACCAAGGGAATTCTGTTGGGTAGGAACCATTCCACCAAGCAGATAGCAACCCATCTTTGCTTTAATAGATAAACCCTTGAAAGCCACTTTTGGCTGGACAAGGTCTTTTACCTTCTCAGCCTCAGTATTCTCGCTTATAAAATAATGGGGATGAACTAGATGACTTTGAGAGTCTTTTTGGCTCTAAAATCATAATCCATGATGTATCTAAAGGTTAGAGGACATGCCCAGAGTCACCTAGCTAGTATCAAAGGCAGGATTTGAACCCAGGTTTTTAACCTCTCCAAGCTAAAGTCACCCAGTGTTCCATTTACTGCCACATACTACTTTTATTTCATTATTTAGGATAAAATGGGGTTCCCGTACATATCCTCAAAGTGGATTATAAACTTGGAATCAGTTTTTTTTTTCAGTTGTTTAACCATAGTGACTGGGTAAATTACTCCCAAGATACTATAAGGTAGGCATAGCGGAAGGCTTAGAACCCTTCCAAGCCATCTAGGCACCAATTAGTAAATTACTCCTCTAGGATGCTAAATAGTACCCTACTGGCCTGAAGGAATTGTATTCCTCCCAAAGAGCCTAATTTATACCTAGCCCCCTGGTTCTTCCCACAGACCATAATACTTCCCTGAAACCCCATCCCTTAGGGTGGAAGCTTAGTGATGTCACCTCTAGGCTGGGATTTGGAGTTCTAATTTCATGTCTTCTGCTAAAGCTCTGGAGAGAAGTTATGCTATTAACCCTTCCAGGGCTTCTGAGAATGAATGAATGAATGAATGAATGAATGAATGAATGAATGAACAAATGAATGAACAAATGAGTGAATGAGTAAGTGAATGCAGTACCTAACCTAACTTGCCCCCTCACTCCAGTGTCTCCAGCTCTCAGGCTTTCCTCTGCCTTTTCACCATCCCTAACAACACCAATATCTAACATAGCTTACCCAGCTCATAGCCAAATAGTTACTTAAATTATCAATTACTCTTCAAAGCTTTTCTCCTCTTTAATGTTTTTTTTTTTTCCCTTAAAGGGAGCCCTTTACTAAATAGCATTTGGCCCAAAGCCTCTACAGATCATTATACATTCTGGCTGTACTCACCGTGGTGACATTAATCAGAATGATCTCGTTTGCTATTAATGTGGGTGTCATATGTAATTCGGGAGGAATTCTATTGTAATTTAGCATTAATTAATGCCCACTTATTGTAAAACGTTAAGTGATGCCAACAGCATGATTTCTGAACCAAACAGAGAGTGCCTTTCCTAAAGAAGACTACTAAAAAAATCCCCAAAAAAACCTCAGCCTGTGGGTACTCTTTTAACCCCCTTATGAACTCCAACAGAGAGCCCTTTCCATGCTTAGGGAGACCTGATGGGAGCCATCCATAGGGTGAATTCAAATGGGAAGGATTGTCCTGGGTTGAAAGCTTAGTGAGGGCCCTTTCAAACCCAGGGATAGAAGAGGGCTAGGTCCTGACTCATTGCAATGGCTGGGGGAGAAGGAGGTAGGTAGGAATGTGATGTGTTGGTATAAAAACGGTGCTAGACATCACATCAGAATGTTTGGGGTTCAGCCCTTCATCCAGCATGGTTTTGTGAATAGAAAGCCGGCCTTGAAGTCAGGAAGACCTGAGTTCAGATCTGGCCTCAAACTCTAGTTGTGTGACCCTGGACAAGTCACTTAGCCCTGTTTGCCTCAGTTTCCCCACATGTCAGATGAGCTGGAGAAGGAAATGGGAAACCACTCTGGTATCTCTGCCAAGAAGACCCCAAATGGGATCAGGAAGAGTCAGACAGGACTGAAACCATGCAGCAGCAACAGCAATAAAAATGGTGGGAGGTTAGCAATGACAGACACCTCTGCGATCCGTTGTTACCAGAAAGTGTCGTATATAGGATGCCATGCACGGATTGCTCTGTTGAAGGAGTTGAGTATACTACTCAGTTCTTTGGTGTACTCGTATACTACAATTCTACTGATAGAATCAATCAGTCCAATATTTAAGTGCTTACTATGTGTCATGAACTGTGCTAGGCATTGAGAGGAAGCACTTCCATTTTTGTCTTTGCATCATCAGTGACTGGAACATAGCAGGCTCCATGATTGGACCCATCAATTAATTTAACAACTATTCATCGAACATTTACTCTGTGCCAACCACTGTCCTGAACACTGGGCATAGAAAGGGGAAAAAATTACAACATAATTTAATTTTGTTTTGATGACTCAGAAGGGACTTCAGAAATTCCCAGGGGCAAGGGTCATTGTGGAATCTTAGCATTGCAAGGGACCCTTAATGCTGTCCAATCTAACCCCTTCCCTAGCGAGAATCCTTTCTACAGCACCTTCTACCATGTGGCCAGCTAGCCTCCTTTCAGTGTTGAGAATCTCACTGCGGTTGTCCATTACGTTTTCTGGATAGCTTAATTCTAAATAGGAACAAAGATTTCTGGTTGTAAAAATCCTTAGAAGCCATCAACTCCAACCTGAGAGGGTTTTGCAGAGGAAGAAACTGAGGCCTTGAGAAATAATGTGAATTGTTAGGAAGGGTTTTTTTCCTCTTTCATGGAGCCTAAATCAACCTGTCTTCCATCTGATCAGTCAATCAAATATGTGTGTGTGTGTGTGTGTATACATATATACATACATATATATACACACACACACACATACCTTTAATCAATCAAATAATGTGTGTGTATATAAGCATATGTATGTATGCTTGTATGTATACATACATACACACATATACACATTCATGCATATATACACACAGACACTACCTACTATGGGTCAGGCATTGTGTCAACAATATAAATTGAAGAATTGAAACAATCCCTACTTGGAAGGAGCAGATCCAGCTTAATCCCTCTCTCATGTGACAACTCATATTTTTAAAAATAGCAATCGTGCACCCCCAAAAAAAGTTTCTTCTTCCCCAGCCCACCCCTCCCTTTATCACTGTACCATAGATAGTCCAATGTGCCCATCCATAATGAGTCCTGATGGAAAGCCAGATAAAGCCAATCCTAAGCCCTTGGTTTGTATTGCTGTGATGATATCCCCCCACCTCCAGTTAATTGACTGAGAAGGGGCCTGGAAAAGGCAGAATGGAGAGGACTGAGCAGCATTCAGAGTTCCCTCCCTTGGAGAGCTGTTACCTCGTACAGAGTGGGCTCTCCAGTGGTGCTCCCCATCCTCCCCAGACTCTTCACTGAAGTACCTCTCTTCTGCTGGAGGCGGTGGGTAAGGTGGAAGTGAAGACCGTCAAGGCCGAGATAGAGTGGGCCACAGTAATGCTTCAATTCACATTGAAATGATTTCTCCTGCCTGGTATAATTTAACCTGCCCACAGTGCTAAACTTCTCTATTATACATTTCTGTCAGGATGTCAGAAGAAATGATAAGCCTCCTTCAAACTGCAACCTCTATTACATATTAAGACGGTGCACCAAAGGGTTTTTTTTCCCTGCTATATTTCTGAGATTTTTTAGTACGGTCTCTCAAGTAGAAAGAATACCCCACTCAGTGACCCCATCCGCTTGATAGATGATAGATGGAATCTTTTTTAAGCTGAGTCCCCTGTCTAGTATGCTTTCAGAATTCAAGGTTTTTCTTCCCATTCTGAGGTTTCTGCCAAAAGATGTGGCTTTGTTAGGAGGGGAAACTACTTCTTCTTTTTTCCTTTTTTTCTTAACAGGAAATTGCTTTTCCATCAGTGGACAGGGGGAGATCCTCATGGTGTGACCTTGGGCAAGTTTCTCTCTTGGCTTCCATGTCCTCATCTGTAAAATTAGGGCATTGGAATGGATGGTCTCGAAGGTCTCTTCCTGCTTTATGTCTTCAATGGGTCTAAGGGGGGTCAATGTTCTTTGTCTTTTGACCCTAGCTTGGGTTCTCGTTCCCTTTTCCCTTTTGTAGGAATTCTCCCTAAGGACCATGGGCATAATGGGCACTTTTTTTTTTTTTAGGAAATTGGGGTTAAGTGACTTGCCCAGGGTGACACAGTTAGTATGTGTCAAGTGTTTGGTCTGAGGCCGGATTTGAACTCAGGTCCTCCTGACTTCAGGGCCGGTGCTCTATCTACTTTGCCGCCTAGCTGCCCCCTATAATGGGCAATTTCAAAAAGCCATTCCCCAAGAGCAGATAGGTGGCACAGTGGATAGAGTACCAGCCCTGGAGTCAGGAGGACCTGAATTCAAATTTGACCTCACACACTTGACACTTACTAGCTCTGTGACCATGGGCAGGTCACTTAACCCCAGTTGCCTCACAAAAAAAGAAAAAGCCATTCCACCTCCTCCATGAGTCCCCTCGTGTGCCTTTACAGGGCCAAATGCCATAGCATCATCCCAAATTATTGAAGCTTTAAACTGTACTGAGACTTTTGGGACATCCTGTTTCCCTGTGCTTATAGGATCATGGCATCCTAGGGTTAGTGCTTGAAAGTACCTTAAAGGATAGCTTCGTCAATATAGATTTGGAAACTGAGGACTAGAGGGATGAAGGGCTGGCATAAGTGGTAGAGCCAGAATTTGAACCCAGGTTCTCTGACTTCACATCTAGCATTTTGTCCTCTGTATGACCGGAGGAAACTCCTGAGAGATTATCTAGTCCAATACCATCACTTCACAGAAGAGCTATGGAGTGGTAAAGTATTTTCATCGGGGTCATTCCATTAATGACAAACCAAGATTTGAACCCAGGCCCTCCATCTCCACATGTGGTGCTTTGTCTATTATACCATCTTGACATTTTCTAATGAGCTTGCATTTTGCCTGGCATGTGTGCCAGCTGTCTGGACACCATGTACTCTTTTATATCAACCTGTTTTTGAAGGCTTATACCCAACATCTGTTCACAATGAGATTTTGAAAGAACCGCTTCACATTGGGTTGTCAAACATCTCAGGGCCTCCCAAGAGGGTTGCTCAGATTCATAGAAATGATTAATATGAGGCCAAGAATTGTCAGTCCCCTTTGGGTATCTTTGTAGAAGCTGTATTTCTTCCTCTTGAACAGGAGGGCCAAGAATACCAAATAGCACAGGTGATTGGTTCTATCACTGGCTTCTCCTTTCCCCAAAGGGAAGGATGACCATAGCTGTAGATGAGAGGGATCAGCTCTACATGCCCATGCTCCTGCATGACATGAGAGGGCTGGATTCGATGCCCTCTAAGTTTTTTTGAGCTTTAAATCTGTGATCCTCTATCTGTGTGCACGTTGTTTCTTCCTGGTAGAATGTAAGCATCTTGAGAGCAAGACTTCTTTTGTTTTTGTCTTTGAAATAAATATTCTCAAAGCAATAAATGAGTCTCAGGATTTTAGAATCACAGGGGCCCTCAAAACTAGTTGAACCCCCACATCCAAGAGGATTCCCCTCTAGAATATACCAGATAGTCATCAAGCTTGAAGACCTCCAGTGAATGGATGAATAAGTGTGGAAACTGGAGTTAGATAATTATTCATTGAGCTGGAGACCCAATGCAGTCTCTTCCCCTTTCCCCTAGGAAAATAAAAACCCAGAGCTCTGGGACATATCTGACAAAAGGGCAAAATATTAAATATTAGAAGAAAAGAATCCCATTTTCTGGTATGGGTCAGGCATTCCCTTCTGCAAAATGTTCTGCAAGAACTTCATTAGCTAAGGAAGTGTTAACCTGAAGTGAGAGGCTTAGGAAAGCAAACATTGGTAACCTAGATCAAGAATGATGCTGAAACAGGACATGTCCAGATGATCTTTTATTTTGCTTGATTTTATACATATATATAAATATATATATATGTATGTATGTATATGTGTATATATATGTGTGTATATATGTATGTGTATATATGTATGTGTATATATGTATATGTATATATGTATGTGTATATATATGTATACACATACACACACACACACACACACACACACATATACATGGCCCCAGGGATGGGTATAGGGGGATGAAAGTAAAACGGAATCCAGAAATAGCCTACATTAAGGTAGGTCCAAAGGAAGGGAGTGTTTGCTTTGGAAAATACTTAACTGCCATTGTATAATCCAGGTGAAGCTCTGATTGCTTCAATGAGCATTCACTAAGGCTTAATTATTTGGAAAATCCACATCGTAAAGGCAAAACCCTTGGGGTCCTTTGCCTCAAAAGGGCAACAGAGCCATATTAGCCTGTGTGCACTCCCCAGGGCCCCGGTACTCTCATGACTTCTTGGTAAGATAGGGCTGTAGATCAGCATTATAAAAACTGAACCCATACAGAACGAGGAGCAGAAGCAAATTATCAGGAGTCACTCACTCCCTTCCCTCTCCCCCACACCCCTAGCCAAGTCCCCTCAGCCTTTTCTTACAGAGTAAGCCCAGATAATACATCTTTTTATTATTATTATTATTATTACTCTCTTGTTTAGAGTGTTTTTCATATTGTTTCAGAGGAATAGTGGTTAACTCCTCTTGTTGCATCTCTCACATCACACAGGACAAAGTCCTGTGATGACTCAGTCCCAATGACAACTTAGGAAAATACACACGCCCGATCTGGCTGACCTATTTCAGGTCATGTGTCTCATCTGGAGATATCCCCTGATACCCAGATGGAAATCCCTATTCAGCTCATTAATGTGACTCCTTGGAGCTCCTGGCTGAGCCTGGAGAAATTCAGTGACTCCCTCTTGCCTTCCTCTACCAGGAATTTCAGCTCAAGAAGAAACCTCCGAGGGTACCATAACTTCTGTGATCATGGATGCAATTATTTTTCCATTTGGTCATCTTCCCTCCCTCTGGGGCAAAAGTGCCCTGAAAGGACTTGCTGTTATAGATTGTCAAATGGGAGTATTTTCCAGGGGTGGATTTCCCATGTTACTGCCATTACTAAGAAGTAGGGAGGTGTAATGGAAAGAACACTGACCTCAAAGCCAGGAGACCTGAGTTCTAATCCCAGCTCTGATGCTTATTCCCACTGTGATCTTGCACGAGTCCTTTTTTTTTTTTTACTCTGGGCCTCAAAGGAGCAGGGTTGGACCAGATAGTCTCTGAAGATGAGATGAGCCGGGTCTGCTAGTGATGTTTAAAAAACAAGCCATCACTGGGGAAGATTGGTGAAGAGCAGGTGTTATCCTGATTTTTAAAAAAGGGAAGAGAGACTGATCTGCAAAGACAGGCCCGGTGAGCTTGAATTGATTCCTAGGGAAACTCTCTAATGGGTTAACCAAAGAAAGCACGAGTGAGCGTCTCGAAGAGGAAGTAGCGTTTACAAAATAATCGTGACTTCATGGAGAACAAAACATGCCAGATTAAATGTATTTCTATTTCTGACAGCATATCGAGGGAATGCTGTAAATATGAGTTATCCAAATTTTAGAGAAGCATTTGATTAAAGTGTCACTAATTGTTCTTGTAGATAAGAGATGTGGATTCGATGATAATACAATTAAATGAAACTGGTTCAATAGCTGGACCCAAAGAATACAGCGAGGTCCCAATTAGGTACCAGTAATGAATCCCCCTGAAGCAATAGCAGTATTCAGATACACGCTGCATATTTCCATTGAGCTGGAACTAGTTTCTATATTTTACGTTATTATAGCTTTGAAGAGTGCAAATTCCAAGACGTTCAGCCTTTTGAAGGGATTTATTGATGGCACTCATTGGGACCTGGCGTTAGCTGTTAATGGCTCAGTGTCCTTTTGGTCAGAGGTCTCGAGTGGGGCACCCCTAGCATCTGTGTTCTCTTCTCCAGCATTTTTTATTGCTTTTCGGTGAGGCAGTCAGGGTTAAGTGACTCGCCCAGGGTCACACAGCTAGTAAGTGTCAAGTATCTGAGGTCAGATTTGAACTCAGGTCCTCCTGCCTCCAGGGCCAGTGCTCTATCCACCATGCCACCTACCTGCCCCCTTCTCCAACATTTTTTTTTATCAGTAAAGGTGACTTTCTATGCTCTGTGGACTATAACATAGCATGTTTATCATATTTGCAGCTAATACAAAGCTGAGTAGGATGGTTAATACATCGACAGTAGAGTCAGAAAACAAAAGAATCTTTACAAATCAAAGAGCAGTGGGCTGAATGTAATAAAATAAAACTCGGTAGGGATAAACGTAAAGTCTTCCACTTGGGTTCAAAGAATCATCTTTATGAGTACGAGATAAGGAAGGTATGGTTCGGCTGCCATTTGTCTGAAAGAACTCTGTGTGGTAGCGTGCTACAAGCACATTTTAAGTCAGCAGTGTGATAGGGGAGCTGAAAAAACCTATTCCATCTTGGGCTTCATGAAGAGAGCCGTAGCTTGGGGCAGCTAGGTGGTACATCGGATGGAGCACTGGGTGGGGAGTCAGAAGGACTTGAATTCAAATCCAGCCTCAGACACTTGACACTTACTAGCTGTGTGACCCTGGGCAAGTCACTTGACCCCACTGCCTAGCCACCCCCCCCAAAAAAAAAAAAGAAAGAGAGAGAGAGAGGCATAGCTTGCAGAAATAAGGAAGAGGTGATGATCCTTCTCTACTGTGTGGTTATCAGACTCCATCTGACCTATCGGGCTCAGCTCTGGGCACTAGAATTTAGGGACATTGAGAAACTAGAGAGGATCCAGAGGAGGGCAGAGCAGAGTGGTGAAGGACCTTGAGTGCCTTTTCTCTCAGGATAAGTTGAAAGAATTGAAGATGTTTGGCCTGAAATAGAAAAGACTTGGGGTTGGGGGCAGGGCATGATGGTTGTCTCCAAGTATTTGAAAGACTGTCATGCTGAAGAGAGATTAGGCTAGAAATCCAGAGAAGAGGAACCAAGATGGGGAAGGCTGTGTCAGTTAAATTTATTTAAAAGAACTCTGCATGTTTAGCCTGGAGAAGAGAAAACTTGGAAGAAGGGGGTGGGGGGGCATGATGACTGTGTTCAAGGATTTCAGGGGCTGTCATTGCAAAAGGATTCAGACTTGTCTGTTTGACCCCAGAGAGTAGAACAAGATGTTTAGTCTTGATGGCAGTGAGAGCTTCCTGACAATTAGAGATGTCCGTAATTGGAGCGCTCTGCGCTGGAGAGCAGTGAGTGAACCTTCGCTGGAGGTCTCCGGGCAAAGCGAGATGTCCATTGTTTTCAGGAGTGTTATTGTGGGAAATTCTTTTTTTGGTAAGGGTTTGGATTATATGGCCACTGACACCCCCTCTAAAACACACACACACACACACACACACACGCATGCACACACACACAGACTCCACATCTCTGTATCTCTCTCTCTTTGTCTATGTGCATATATATGCATGTACACAGATATGTGCATATATTATAGACACGTGTTCATATGTGTATGTGTGTGTGCATATATACATATATGTATGTATTATGTGAACCTAGGAGTGATATCTGTAATAATTAAATAAAAATATCTTGGATCTATACAGTATTTTTGCTTCCAAAGTATATTCATACCTTCTTATTTCATCATTAAACCACATCTGGTCTTACAGATGGCAAAATGAGAGAGAGAAGCCCACACATATACAGGGAGTCTAGAACTGGAACCAGGGCCATTTGATTTATGCTTTCTCATTTACACTATAGTGACTGAATTGCCCTACCTTATTTTTTCTGTTGTTCTTTCTCCCTCTCCCTCACCTCTCTCTCTTTTTCTCTCTTTCTCTGTTCCTCTCTTCTTCTCTCCTTTCTTTTCCTTTCCTCTCCCTCCTTTTTCTCCCCATTCCTTTTGCTCCTTCCACCTTTTAGCTAGTTATGTCCTACTCTCTGTGACCCCATTTGGGATTTTCTCGGCAAAGATCCTGAAGTGGTTTGCCATTTCCTTCTCCAGATCATTTGACAGGTGAGGAAACTGAGGCAAACAGGGTTAAATGACTTGCCCAGGGTCACACATTTAATAAGTATCTGAGGCTGGATTTGAACTCACAAAGATGAGTCTTTCTGATTGCCCATGTATGGCTTAGTGGCCTCCATTTCTGTCTGAGGCTGATGCCTCTGCTGTAGACCTCAGTCTTCTTTTCTGTCAAACGAGGGCATTAAGATTAGACAGGCTGATCTCTCTGGGTCTCCTCCAGCTTAGAGCTCCTGCATTTCTTGGTGTACCAGAAATTCTGCCTGGACCGTATTGGAGAGCATGCAGGGTCCCCCTTGTCTGCCATTCACATGATTCAGCCGCTTCCTCCATATTTGGTTTTAAGAAATAGCTTTGTAAGAAGAGGGAGAATCTAAATCATCCCTGTACCTTTTGTTCTTTCCTGCTCCTTAATCTTAAAGAAGCCAGCAGGTTCCATTGTTTAATCAGGCAAGCAGTATTTATTAAGTGCCCGCTCTATGCCAAGCATTGGACTAGGGACCATTTCATTTTATTGTTATTTATTTATTTATTTATTTTAGGCAATTGGGGTTAAGTGACTTGCCCAGGGTCACACAGCTAGTAAGTGTCAAGTGTTTGGTCTGAGGCCGGATTTGAGCTCAGGTCCTCCTGGACTTCAGGACTGGTGCTGTATCCACTGTGCCATCTAGCTGACCCATGGACTAGTACCATTTTAAAACATACATATCAAAACCTCTGGAGACCATCCATTTGTATAGTTAGTTGGGGCTGATCCGCTCAAACCAGTGGAGGCCCAGGGGATGAAGAAATCTCTGGGGCGGAGTCTTGTTTTTACCCCCGATAAAGCTCAGGTATTCTTGTTTTCTTTCAAAAGTCCACCCTAACAAATACTCATGAAGTCCCTCCTGTGTGTAAGGCACTGTGCTGGTGCTATAAAGAGAGGAAAGAAGGTGGTGCCTCAGCTAAGTCTGGAAGGAAATCACATCTTCTTAGAAACAGTTGTAAAGGAGTGAGCGTTAAGGAAGGAAGGACATGCCGGGCGTGGGAGCACAGCCTAAGCAAATGTGAGGAGGTGGGAGGTGGAGGAATGAGTTTGGAGGAATAGCCAGGAACCAAGTTTCCCTGGAATTTAGAAGCATGAATGGAAGAATGTGTGCAATTGAGTCTGAAAATGTGGTCTTTAAATCCTAAGCTGAGGTGTTTGGATTTTATTTGAGAGGCAAGGAAGGCCACAGGATGTTTTTGAAAAGAAGAGTAGGGGCAGCTAGGTGGCGCAGTGGATAGAGCACCAGCCCTGGAGTCAGGAAGACCTGAGTTCAAATCCGCCCTCAGATACTTGATGCTTACTAGCTGTGTGACCCTGGGCAAGTCACTTAACCCCATTGCCTAGCCAAAAAAAAAAAATAAAGTAAAAAAAGAAGAAGAGCAGCATGGTCCCATTGTGCTTTGGGATGATGACGTTGGCGGCTGTGTGGAGAACGGATTGGAAAGACTGGAAACTGGGAGGCCACATCGGAGGTTATTGTGATAAACCAGGTGAGAGGGAAGGTGGGCTTAACCCAGACGGAGGGGAGAGGATGGATGGAGGTGTGCAGAAGAATGCAGATGGCAGATGGGGCCATCTAGCTCTGACCTCTCGGGGACAAAAAGGAAGGTAGGATATACCCACCAAAGAGGCGGGATAGACAGACAGGACTGTGTGAGCTTACAGAATTCCTGCAGGGCAGCTAAGGGGGGTGCCATAGTGCATAGATCGCCGGGCCTGGTGTCAAAAAAGACTCATCTGGGTGAGTTCAAATCCAGCCTCAGACACCTACTAGCTGTGTGACCCTGGACAAGTCACTTAACCTTGTCTGCCTCAGTTTTCTCATCTGCAAAATGAGCTAGAGAAAGAAATGGCAAACCAGATCCAGTATCTGTGCCAAGAAAATCCCAAATGGGGTCACCAAGAGTTGGGCATGACTGAAAAAGAAATGACACGAATCCCAGAAAGAGTATACAAGATGGCAAGGATCGGAATTCAGGAGAAGGCCACTCTTTTATTTATATGTTATATGAAATAATATATTATTTATATATAATTTTGTGATTTTCTGGTTCCTTTCTAGTTTAGTGTCTTAGAGTATTCCCCAAGCCCTGAGATCTTCAGAGACTTCAGGGTCACCCAGGCAGGACTTGAAGCCAGCACTCAACTCGACGGCCATCCTTCTGTCCATGACACCTCCCTGCCTCCCTTCTGAACTCCTCTGCCCTCCTGATGACAGTGCCCAGTCATCATGACATATGCCTTAATTTATATGCATGCAGACCAGATTCTGTCTAGCTCCTTCTGAGAATGACCTTGATAGCTAATATAGCTAATTCTCTGGATCTTACCAGGGTCTTTAGCCAAATGGCCACCAGATATTCCAAGCAATTAGCTTTTTTTTTTCTTTGTGCTTTTTGGTAAGGCAGTCAGGGTTAAGTGACCTGCCAAAGTCACACAGATAGTAAGCTTTAAGTGTCTGAGGTCGGATTTGAACTCAGGTCCTCCTGACCCCAAGGACCACTGTGCCAACAATTAGCTTTTTAAATGCTTGCTAATTGAGAGGAATGGTGCTTTTCATAGAATCATAAGCTAGACCTGGAAGAGGCCTCAGACCCTATCCTAACCAGATGAGGGAACTGAGGCCTGCTTGAGCAAGGTAGTGGTGAGGCAGATTTGAACCCAGGTCTTCGGACTCCCGAGTCAGATCTGCCGAAGCCTCCCTCCACTGCTCAGCTTCTGCTGATGAGCTGCCAGGCACCCACACAGAACTGGAGACCTACCTTTTGTTCTTCTGTGTTTGTCAAGCAATTAATCTCGTTTGTACTGATAGGGAAAATGGTCTATTAAAATGTTCAGTCAAAACAAGGTGAGGAAGAAGGGGGAGTGAGGAGGCACACAGTCATTTGCTCTGGTTAATTGATTCTCTCACCTGACTTTAGTTTATATCAGTTAACTTGATACTTGAAGAAAGTGAAATTCATCCACCTGGGTCAAAAGCAGCTATTAATTTTTAATCAAAACAAAACACTCAACAGATCTGCGGCTCTTCATAGAATTAACATAGGCATGTACGTGCCATCCAGCGGCTTGGCATAGGGGGTGGAGTAATGGACTTGGGCCTGAGTTCAGATTCTGTCTTAGACACATATTGTGTGACCTGGTCAAGTTACTGAGTGTCTCTCAGCCTCAGTATTCTCTTCTGTAAAATGGGGATAATAATAATATCTCCTTCTCAGGGTTATTGTGAGATTCAATGAGATTTTGTGTATATATATATATATATATATATATATATATATATATATACACACACACGTATATATATGTATGTATGTATATATATATGTATGTATATATGTATGTATATATATATTTATATGCAACAAATATATTGTTATATGTTTATAATGTAAATATAGTATTATTAATAATATAAACTAATATATGATGATAGGATAATATATTATTTCTATGTATTTTATGTATAGATAATATATGTATATATACTCTATAAAATACTACATAAATGCCATTTATCATCATCACCATCATTAACAGCATTTCTTGGGGTGAAGGGCAGGGACAGCTATAAGAAGTGGGTTTGGGTAGAGAAGGGTAGCATAGTAGACAGACTATTTGGAAAAATTTTGGTTTTGGTTTTGAATGTGAATTGGAATCTCTGCCACTGTGTGACTTTTGGCTAAATCACTTTAACCTTTCTGGTCCTTAGTCTCCTCATGTGTGAAATGGGTTGAAAGGACTAGATCGGGGGTGTCAGAACACACTGCCTAGGAACACATTGCCTAGGAACACTCCTGAGTGCTGCCTGAATGAGATTAAAATGTAATTGGGAAATATTTAACAAAATAAATAAAAATATAGAGTTTTTATTGTTGTTCAGTCTTTTCAGTCATGTCCAACTCTTTGTCACCCCATTTGGAGTTTTCTTGGCAGAGATACTGAAATGATTTGCAGTTTCCTTCTCCAGCTCATTTTACAGATGAAGAAACTGAGGCAAATAGAATTAAGTAACTTGCCTAGGGTCACCCAGCTAGTAAATGTCTGAGGCTAGATTTGAACTCGGGTCTTCTTGACTCCAGGGCTGGTCCTCTATCCACTGCACTGCAGAATCATCTTTCTGCATTTTGCATAAGGGCTTGGGAATGGGAGATATTTTCTTTCTAGCATATGACTTGTATCCTGGACCCTTTTGGTAGTCTGGCTAAATCCTTCTCAGAATCTTGTTTTTAAATACTTAAAATGCATCAGATTGCAAATGAAAAACTATCTATGATGTATTAATATTATATATATATACATATATGTGTGTTTATATGTGGATATGTGGGTTGTGTATGTATAGGTGTGTATTATATATGTATGATATTATACATGGACACATATACCATGATACACATGTATGTATATTTGGAGTCAGGGTTTGAGTTCAAAGTTCAGCCTCTTGTTCCCCAGTTATACAGACACATATATGGGTATCATGTGTATGTGTACATATGTGTTTCTATATAGGCATATATAGAGAAGCACATATATATAAAGAGAGACATCTTGTTGACAGAATAAACACTCTCACTTGTGCCCCATATACACACACACACACACACACACACACACACACACACACACACACAGGTATATATAGGCACGTATAAGAAAGAGGAAACTTTAGAAACATACATGTGTATGTGTATCTTGTATATGTGTGTATATGTGCATGTGTGTTTATGGGTATGTAAAAAATATTTGTGTGCATGTGGGGAGAGAGAGAGACAGAGAGAGAGAGAGAGAGAGAGAGAGAGAGAGAGAGAGAGAGAGAGAGAGAGAGAGAGAGAGAGAGAGGCCACTTTAAAAATACGTAAATATATGTGTATGTGCATTTCCTACTTAAGTTCATAGGCCCCCTAAAATCTATCCACTGATGCCTTGTAAGATTTGGGTTAAGAACCCCTGTCTAGCGTGATTCTTTCCCACCCTCCCCAGCCATAGAGTCAATGAACCATCTTTCCCAGCCATCTCCTCTGCAACAAAAGCCGATGAGATCCTCCCCACAGCAGTATTTTTCAGGCTGAGAATTATCTGGTTATCTTAACAGGGAATCCTTCTGGGGAAAGCTGGAAATAATATGAGGCGATCGAGGAAGAAGCCAAGCAAGTGACACCTTTAAATAGGAAAAGTGAGGATAGTCTCTGGCTCCCCTGGGGTGGTGAGAGTTATACAGATCTGTAATTAACCCAGCGGCCCACTGGATAGGTCTATTTTCCAGCACAAAGAGTGATTCTTAAGGAAGGACGTTTCCATTCAAACGGGATTTGAAGCATTCCCCTGGTGGAGATGCTGGTTCTGGGGTTATAGCTATAATCAACAAGACACAGGCATTCTTTCATGCAGCCTCCTCGGAGGATTTGGTAAGCCAGGTTGAAAAAGAGGAGAGAATGGTAAGGGGGCATCCAAAGATGGCCTGGGGATACACGCTAGGATCATTTGAAAAGTGCGCTTTCCCATATCATGCAGCAAGTTTCAGAAAGATGTCTTGTTGACAGAATAAACACTCTCACTTGTGTGCCAGGACCTGTGCTATGTATGTGCTAGAGATTAAAAAAAAAATGGAATAGTCCCTGCTGTCACGGAGCTTACATTCTATTAATGGAGACAGAGCATTCAGTTCTTACGGTACTAAGATGGTGGAAGAGCTCTGGAGTTGGACCTTTAGGACAAATCTTGGCCGAGGATGCCTAGCGCTTTTATGTCACTGCACCTTGCTAGACCTCAGTTTCCTCCTCTCTAAAATGAGGGGTTTCAATTAGATGGGTTCTGGGACCCCTTCTGGGTCTAGATCTATGATTGCATCATTATGACATTCAGAATTGCCCTACTCAAGTACCTGTCCTGAGGATCAGAAAGTTTTGATGAAATGTTCACCTTCAAAGGGCATTTCAACTTGAATGCAGCAAAAGAAGCTAAACAAAGTATTTCCCCTTGAGATCTTCATGGCCAATGCTCTTTCTGGTGGCCCTTGGGATGCTTGACAATCCATAGTCACACAAACAAGCAACAAATAGTTACTAAGTGCCTTCTCCTAGGTAGCCACTGAGGAACAGCAATTAGAATGCCACGCTTGACCCGTCTCTAATCACAGGGTTAGAGATATCCCATAAGGACATGGACAAGCTGGAAAAATGTAACTGAGCCCCCAGTTCATGCCATGGCAGGGTCAGTTGAAGGGACTGGGGTTGTCTAGCCTGGAAGAGAGAAACAGACCAGTGAATGGAACCTTGGAAGTCATGTAGTCCAGCTCTTGGTTTTACTGATAAGGAAATTGAGGCCCAAGAAGATTAAATAATTTGCCCAAGGTTGAAGAGGCAGAATCAGAGATCCAGAGCCAGAAAGGACTTCAGGGGCTACCGAGTCTATCGTTTTTCAAATGGGGAAACTGAGCCCTAAGGAAGTTAAGTGACTTGGCCCCAGTTCATATAACAACAACAATTTAAAAAAAAACACTTTCCAAATGGTGCTAGCTATGGGTTATCTGCAGAGGTAGTGTGTTGCCCCCTAACCAGATGCCTCCTGGCAAAGGCTAACTGACCTCTTCCTCAGTTTATTGTAGAGTTTCTTTTGCTCAGGCATGGGTTGGCCTAGATTGTCACTGAAGAGCCTTCCAACTCATGAGATCCTGAAACTCTGTGATTCCTTCGCCATGACTCATGAGCACTGTAGCTCTACCATCTGCTCATGTCATATCCCATCAATCAGAACAAGAGACAAGGTCATCGTGATATGTGTAAGAGAACCCAGGCAGCAGAAATCCCAGCCTATTCCCCTGTGTGCAGCTATATGCCAACTGGCTTCCCTTGGAGACAGCTGAGGCAATGCAAGGCACAGAAGGGAGTCTGAGGCATCCAATTCCTGCCAAGAGGTTCATCCCATCCGCCTTACGGCCTTATATCCTCTGTGGATATAGAATCAAAATGAAAGTCAAAATGTTGGCTTCTGGGAGTTGGTCTAGGAAATGGTATCTATTTAGAGGGAAGCACCCTATAAGAATATGCATGTGTATATGTATATGAATAGGTATATACATACATACAGTTGTACAATATTAATACATGTATAGATATACACATGAATATTTGTATATGTATTATAAACATGCAAATTTGTTTATATATAAATCTAAGTTTACTATATATTAATACTTATGCATATTTTCCCCCATTAGAATGTGTATCAAAACCAAAATATTTAGTATGACTCATAAAGAACTATATTTATACACATACACATACACATGTATATATCTGTACACACATGTGGGTGTCTGTACTTTAAAAAGTTGGTTTTGGTCTGGACTTCCTCTGCTGATGCATATTAGCACCTGCCCTAGTCTTAGAGAGTACCCGGGGACTTGAGAGGTTAAGTAACTTGGTCTCAGTCATACAACTAGGATGTTCTTAGAGGCAGAATCTGAACCCAGGTCTTCCTGGGTTCTTCACTCTGTCCACTATGCCATATATAGATATAGATATAGATATATAGATATATCCTTATGGGATATATCTACATAGGAAAAAGATTTGTGAGTTCTTCATCTCAAGGACCCTCAGGCATGGGAATTCCTTCTTACTTTGCATATGACTCAGGAGAAAAATCCTAGATAATTAACCAAGGCGCAGAGATATTACATGCATTGACTAGGGTCTCACAGTTAGAACTGGTTACAGGGGTTCATTAGAGATCTTACTTTTTTGTTATATGTGTTTGTGTGGTGGGCCAGAGATACATACAGGTACAAATATTTCCTATTCAGGGTCACATTAACTAGCTAAATAGATTGGAAACTGTATATAATGAGGTAAATGCAGGAGTATTAAAAAATCTTGTAGGCCTTAGTCAAAGCTCTGGCATGCTGGTCTGCATTTTCTCTTTCAATTTGTCCGTAAGTAGAAACAGACCTATTTTTCTTGGAAAACATTGTTTCCGTTGCTTTGTCCAGCTCCTGCTTTTACCATGCTGTCATCTCTGATTGGATTGTGTATCATGGAGAGTTCATCTACTCTCAACATCAGCCTAAGGTTTAAAGCCCCTCCCCCCTTTTCTTCTTGAATACCATCCTTTTGGCGTGTCCAGCAATGAACAATTAAATTTTCACCACCAGAATACTGGTATGGCATGATCCTACCAAACGGGACTTGGTTTCTCATCTTCATTGGCCTTAAGATGTATGCTCCTCCTGAGTCCTTGGAATGGTTAAGATAGCTCTTCCCAATCACGGTCTGATCTCTTATTTTACAGTAATGCGGTTAGACAGCCTAGTTATTCAGGCCGAGATTTCTCTGCTTTTCATTATCCCTGAATAACATTTGATGTTGAAATAGGCAAGAAGGGGGTGTGGGAGGAGAGCCAAGCATTTTCCATAGCTTGTGTGAAATGCTTAATATTTAAAGGTCTTTAAAATCTACTGCACACATACATTCCACTTTTACAAGACTAATATAACACTTTCAAAAGTTTTATGAATTCCAGCCTGTAACCAGAGTAGATGCTATCCTGCTTTGAATAAGCCATAATGGCCTGGCCCCAAACTTGCATAGTTAGCAAATCCCAACTCTGTTCATGAGCGACCATCCCTCACCAGGTCACCAGGAAAGGGGAGGCTGCTTGCTTCCCTCCCAAGTCTCTCAATCAGTAGATCTGCCTGCATATTTTGGGGTGTTCCGGGTTTTGGGCCCTTAGAACCAAGACAGTCTTGATGAAGTGATGGTTTGTTTTCAGGCTTGAAGAAATTTTGCCTTCACCTAAAAACATCTCCAGACCTCTCGTATCCTGTATGGGTTTTTAGTTTGGTGAACGATTTCCAAAATGAATGAGCATGCAACTGCCAAGTCTACAACTAACTGGCTGGTCAGTTTCCAGTGTACCAGCACACTGTGTCCCCTGTGGGGTCTGAGTACTCCCTGTGGGACGTTAAACGTTCGTTTAACCACTTATACTTAGTCGCCCTTGAAGAGGAAAAGGTGAAAGATCTGTGGTTTCCTCAACAAAAGGGAATTTGAGTTGCTGTGGCCACTCACTCCCCTAATAAAGATGTCAGCCAGGCTATGACTCAGTAGATAAGCTATAAAGAGACATCTGAAGCACTCACTTGCCCAGTATGAATGAAAGAAGGAAACACACATTTGTTAAGCGCTTACTGTGTGCCTGTCACTTTAAAAAAGTGATATAGTCCCCGGTCTCAAGAGGTTTATACTCTAATTGGAGTAGACAATACATACAAGAAAGTTCAGCTACAGGACGGACGGAGAGTCTGGAAGCCCCCAGGGTGCAGGTGACAAAGCCCAGGGCTCTAGCCAGATCCACATCTTCTTGACTCCAAATCCAGTACTCTATCCAGTGTGCCGTTGAACTGACTTTACCTTTGTTTGGCAGGTTTAAAAGGATATCGCTGGGGGAGTAGTAGGGCCCTGACAGTCGTGGGCTGCTCACTGCTTTGGATACCCAAAGGGTCTGGTGGCTATGCAGGTGGAAATGCATGTGAGATACAGGTGAAATACAGGTGAAAGTGCCATAGAAATATAGTCAGCAGCCACATATTGATAAAAGCCCAACTCACTGTCACAAAGGAAGGGTGG
This sequence comes from Phascolarctos cinereus, assembly GCF_003287225.1. Taxonomy (NCBI): domain Eukaryota; kingdom Metazoa; phylum Chordata; class Mammalia; order Diprotodontia; family Phascolarctidae; genus Phascolarctos; species Phascolarctos cinereus. Next base: position 24,863,479 of record NW_027555958.1, read on the forward strand.
GAGGGAGACCTCATGCAGCTTAAAGAATGAGTCCACGTTGGAATCTAGTTGTTAGAAGCCCATTCCTATGAGGGGAATATATTAAGACACCAAGCTGCACCAGAGGAGAAATCCAAAGTCAAAGGCGGGGACGGGTGGACATTTGGAGAGCAATTGAAATTGGAGTCCCAAACTAAAGTTTGCCCAAGGTGGGGTCACAGGAGATCAAGAAACGCATACGGTTGGATAAAGTTCTTACTGGCATGAGCGACCAGATTACCTCCCTTTGCAGTCTGATCCCATGGCTAGGATTTAAAAGGGCCATCACTCAGAAAGGTGCAGGGCCTTCCAGGCAGGCGTTTTAATCATCCCCAAATACTATCATCGCTGGGCTTCTGAGTCACAGTTTCATAGAATGATAAATTTAGAGCTGGAATCAGTCAACAAGCATTCATTTAGCACCAGAGTAAAGAATGAGACAGTCTCTCTTAGCGAGGATCTTACATTCTAATAGGAGAGACAAGAAGTGCATATGTAAATGTGTACAGCATGAATATAAATAAATACATACAAATATATGCAAAGCAGTTAAATACAAGCTAGTTTGAGAGGTGGGATGCTAACAGTTGGCAGAGCAGCCTCTTAAAGGGAGAGAGGGACTCTCTATGAGGCAGAGATGAGAAGAATGTACATTCCAGACATGTGGGACAGCCAGTGAAAAGACAGAGACTGGAGTCAGGAGCAGAGAGAAGTCCAGTTGGGTTGGATTGCACAGTGTGGGAGGGGGAGTGATGTCCAGTGAAGCCAGAGAGATAATTTAGAATTCATCTTGCTCAACCCCTTCATTTTATTGATGAGGAAAATGAGGTCAAAGATGTTAAGTCACTTAGCCAAAGTTGTAGAATATTTTCACTAGAAGGGACCTTAGAGATCATCTGGTTTTAGCCCTGTCACTTTACAGAGAAGGAAACGGGGGACCTGCGTGATGAAGTATTCTGCTCAAGGTCACACAGTCAGTAAATGCCTTCTTGAGTGGAGATGCTAAATTCTTTTTCTGCTGTGTTTCCCATCATTCCCTACAAGATAGCTTGAGTGAAGGGGTCAGATTGGTGCTTTCCTACTCCAGCAAGCAATTGCTAGATAGTTCTCCCTGATTCAAATTTTCCTGTGATGGGCAAGACCGTCTCTTCCCCTTCTCAAGAAATTCAGCAGTGCTATCCCCAACCTTTCCTTTTTCCAATTCCCTTTTCTCTTATCAAAACTATGACAACTGCTTAAGTCAGATTCTGCAGCCTCAGCCTGAGATAGAAGGGATCCCAAATGATGGGGCATCCATCTCACTAGGAAAAGTCCTGTGTCTAGACTAACTCATCCATTTCCAGTGAGGAAAGAAAAAAGAAGTTATCCCAGCCTTGAGAAGGGGGAACTGTAGTCAAAATAAAGAGAAGCTTCTCCTCCATCATGGATCCTCTTTCCTGGCTCCTAGAATTCCCTCAGAAGTCAATCAATTTCTGTGTGGTCTTCAAGGTGAAACCCCCTTGAAACTTGACTCTGAAACGTGTACCAGCTTACATTGTACCTGATACGGTTAACATTTCCATAATTAATTTATCATGACAATAACCCTGAGATAGGCCTGCTTATAGGTTTGTGAAAGAGTGAATGCAGATTGATATCTAGGTTCATTAATATTTGGCGGTCTTGGGAAACTGTTGCCTTCTGCCAGTCTACTGTGATTGTCAAATCATCCAATTAAAAACCTTTGTTGTTTAATGTTCGCTGGGCATGCACAAGTACATTTTTCCCTCTGGAATTGGAGGTGGAGCAGGTAACTTAACATCCTTTCCCGTACCATTGCCGTGGCATCACAGGGAATTGTCTGAGCAATTGTTTATATTGCTGATGCTTCTTCTCCCACTTGACACACAGGAAGAGGAGACATATCATAATCACTTAATAAGTGCTTGTTGGCTCATTGATTGATTGATTGATTCATTGATTCATTGCTCAAGATCAGCAACTCCATTGAAGTGCGTTGGTGTGGGTACCACCTTTCCCATTTAACAGATGAGGCTGTTGACACTTGGAGAGGTTAAGTGATTTTAGCAAAGGTCGTAGGATAAGTAAATGGGAGAAGCATGACATTAGGCCTTCTTATGCCATAGCCAATGCGTCCAATATGGCACCCTGCCTTGTTATGTGTTAGTCTACGCTCTATTCAAAAAGTGGATTATCGTTGTATTAAAAGGCACCAAGATAAAGGAGTGTTCCTTGGCAGGTCATTTCAAGTATACATACTCAGGTATATATTATGATGTCACTGTCAGCATTGTAAGGCAATTATTCAGTGAGCATTTATTAAACATCTGCTGTGTGCCAGGCACTATGTAGTAAGTGCTATCGATAAAAAGAACAAAAATGTGTATTGATTATTGAAACACATAATCTATGGTCTCAAAGAGCACATGTTCTAATGCAGACCATATACAAAAAAAAAAATATTACCTACAAGATACATACAGTGACTCCAGTGCTTAACACAGTGTCTGGCACATAGGCACTTAAGCAATGTTTGCTGACTGACTAAATAGGTTACCTGGCTTCCAGGAAGCCTTCCTTAATTAATCCTGTCCAGCTCAAATCTCCTCTTGACTATACTATCTCTGTTTGTGATATTTAGATGTCTTCATTTTCTTGATGTTTTGATATTATCTTTATTTATTTCTCATTTAAATTGTAAGCTCCTTGAAGGTAAATACTAGGTCCTCCATTTAGTTTTTTTTATTTGTGTCATTTTGTTTGGTTTTATCTTCCTGAACCCCTAAAAGAGGGATCTACACATAGCTAGTACTTGGTAATTTTTTAAAAATTTCTGTGTTTTTGTTTTTTATATCATCTTCCTTTCCCAGTATGTCCTTCTCCCCTTCCCTATTTAGAGATCCATCCTTAATAGGAAAAAGAAAATACTTAAACAGTTTACCAACACTAAAAAACATATCAATCAAGTCTGATACTTTTTTATTCTACCTCCATGGCCCCCCACCTCTGCAAAGAAGGGAGGGAAGTTGATCATTAGAAATTGTTCTTAACTGATTAGGTAGAAAGAAAGCTTTGTATAGATGTAAATTCGGCTCAGTCCATTGAACACTTCTTAATCTCCTACTGTGTGAAAGGCTCTCTCCCAGACAAAATACTTTTAAAAAAATACTTAAAAGTTATTATGAATTTATTGATGGCAATTGCATAAATAAATCATCAAGAACAGTAACATGTAGTGCTGTTTTTTCTATGACTTTACAGAAGGTAAACACCAAGGGGAAAGGAAATTAACCCAGTTAAGTCTCGTTGACCAGACTAGGGGTTCCAGAAAAACAAAACCACATAAAGTGATTTTTTTTTAAAAGCAGCATCTACAACTAATGTACATGAGTATATAAATGTGTTACTTTGCACTAATACATCACCACCAACTTAACCAGGGAGGAACCCTTTTTAATGGTTTTTTAAAAATCTTGACAATGCCCTTTTCACTTCTTTGCTAAATTAACATTAATATGAAGCCATAAAAAAATTCCCTCAAAGGGTTTTGTGAATTACAGCTTTGTAAGATTGGGGAAAGGCCATTCTCCATCATTTGTTTTATAGACCTCGATTATGAAATCTTGTGCCTTCCTTGACCCTTCAGGGAGTGAGGCTGAGGCATCAAGCTTCTCTTAGAATAAGAGTAAATGGGTGAGTGGATAGATTAGTTCCCTTCTGTGGTCTTTTTGTTAAAGCAAAAAAAAAAAACTACAGAGTAACTGGAGACCTTGGCTAGAGAATTAAAACCAGAAGCATAATACAGATGAAAAATGTATATAATAAGGAGAAAATGTAGTGATGGAATGAGGAAATGGGAGAGAATGGGTTCTCAGTCAAATATAGGACTAGAGTTGGTGCATTCACCAGCTAACGGGTGAAATGAAGGGCCTATAACAATCAGTCAACAAGCATTTATTAATTTATTAATTATTTGGACTAGGTGATCAATCTCAGCTTTTGAGAAATTCTCCTAGAGGAAGACCCGTGTGCCTTCAGGTCTATGTATGTATTTGTGGGTATGTGCAAGGGCAGCTTCGGTGGCACAGTATAGAGAGTGCCAGACCTGGAGTCAGGAAGACTCATCTCCCTGAGTTCAAATCTGGCCTCAGCTACTTCCTAGCTGTGTGACCCTAGGCAAGTCATTTAACCCTGTTTGTTTCAGTTTCCTTATTTGTGAAAAGAGCTGGAGAAGGAAATGGAAAAGCCACTCCACTGTCCTTGCCAAGAAAATCCCAAATAGCGTCACGAAGAATTGGACATGGCGGAACAGCAACAAAAGCAAATGTGTGAGCATCTCTCTAAGGTTTCCTCTGCTTTTACAAGTGCTTAGAATGTGGAGTTGTCTTATCTGATGTCATGCGGTCCTACTTAGCATTTTCAATGTGGCTCAAGGTATTGAGCAAAATTGTGAGGATGTTAGTAAAGTGCAGGCCGCTGGCCATGGTGCTGACATGGCAGAGTCCCAAGAACTTTAACGTGAATACCCTTGCCTACTATAGCTTATAGCCTATGTAGGGTGTGATCCAGAAGGATGCTTCCTGTAAAAACTAGTCCTGGAGCCCATCCATTTGCTAGTTAACAATTCTACGGGCACTAAGGCTTATTTTTCAGACTCTACTGCCCAAGGTTCATCATCGGGAATAGATTAGTGTCCGAACTCTGCCCTGTAGAGTCTGATGGATAGCTTGGCCCTTTATCACTGGTGGTGTGAGTTCCATCTCTCTTATCCTTCAGTTGGAATAGTTGCCTCTCACCCTGAATTTGTATGTGGTGTCTTGTATTTGGGAGAGTGGGATACCTCCCTGGGCCTTTGTGGTCTTTTTTCCTGTCTGGGAGCTGAAGGACATCAAGGCTTCTTCTTTATTAGTTGATCCATAATCTGGCTGATAGCCTAACTGGTTTACTTCACAGTGCCTAGACTCTTGCCTTAGATACAATGTTCCAAGTTCCAGCCCTCATCCACCTGAAAAAGTGGATTCTGGAGGAGGGGACAGTGTTGGAAAGATAGAAGATGAAGAGAAAAGTATCAAAAGTCACTTGAAAGGTAGATGGGAAGAATATAGGGTTTATATTGTTCCAGTTCACAGAGTTGGCTAGCCTCATCCTGCTTCTTGGATACAGTTACTATTATCCTCTCCATTATCAGGGGTCATTGCCATAATTTTCTAAATAGCAAAATGTGGCAGCCAAAAAATCTAACAAATCTTAGTCTCTGTTCATAAAGTTACCGTATCCTTGATTAGGGAAGTCATAGTTCCACCATACTTTGCCCTGCTCAACTCCCCTTCTGGAATATCTTGGCGAGTTCTGTATACCACCTTTTACAAAGACAGTGATTAATTGAATGGTATCCAGAGGAAGGTGGCAAGACAGTGAAGGGACTTGAGATCATATACAGATTGTTTAAATGGTATAGAGATGTTTAGCCTGGAGAAGAGAAAATAAGGGGGTGTGTAATAGCTGCCTTCAATTATTTCAAGGACTGTAATGGTACAGAAGGGGTTAGATTTGTCCCATGTAGCCCCAGAGGGCAGAACTTGTACCAATCAGAGAAAATTTCATTCAGATAGATTTCGGTTTAAGGACAGGAAAAACTTCCTAACAATTAGAACTTTCCCAATGTGGAATGGACTGATCTAGGCTATTCTTTCTTACTAAGGTCCCTTCTCTAGGAAAGGCTGGATATCTGCTTATTGGGGACATTGTAAGAGGCATTCTTGATCTGACATAGGGCAGACTAGATGTCTTGGAGATCCACCCTCCCAACAGAGACTCTGTACATATAATCAGTCAGAATCACAGAGAAAAGGAAGACATCAGGAGTGAGGCCTTGAGGGATGGATAGGATTTGAATAGGTTAAGAGAAAGGCATGGGGTGGGGAATATGGAGGGTGGTACAAGGAGAAAGTAATGGAGAAAGGAGATCTTCAAGATGTGTTTGGTATAGTGGAAGAGGAAGAGATTATATTTAGAAAAGTGCATTGTGGTTGGATTGAGATGGACCTTGAATGCCAGTCTGAGAGCATAGACTTGGTGCTGCCAGGGCTAAAGAGCCATTGGAATCTCTTGAGCAGAGTTGAATCACGATGGAGACATTTGAACCGAGTTTTACCTTCAAGATGGACACAGAAGCAAAGACTGATGTTGATACGCAATGTAGAGATCTCTGATATTTTTCTAAGAAGCGGGGAAGACATGAAACAAAGGGTATTATGTCTTATTCGGTAGAGACCAAGCCAGCTGGCTACTGACTCATTTGTTCAGTCAGTGCTAATTGACTAAATCAAGGCTCCTCAGGATTTGAACTTCTAACAAGTGCTTTCTGGTCTAAGCATTTAGCAAAAGAAGCCTCTTTCCAGCGGGATCCGCTGAGAACGCGATGATAAGGGCAGTTCGTCCCGTCCCATCCAACGTCTTTCCTGAAACTCAACTTCTTAGGGTCGCTGGAAAACCCTGGGCACTGCATTCCGTGTCCCTCTTGGTCCGGTCCACCCTGTAATCACTTCCGTCTCCCCTTGGCCTTTCTCCCTCACTGAGCCGGGCCTATTACAACCCTTCAGATATTTAATTTGTAAACACTTAATAAAGTAAGATCTTCAGTAGGTCGTCTTGCCTTCACTGTCAGCCAAATCAAAATCAATACATCCCCAGGGTGCTCTGCTGGGATTGTCTGGACTGGGGAATCTAATAGGATTAAGTGTTTGGGGTCCTGTCTAATGCTGCAGTCCACAGTCCTAGTTAGGGGAGGTTAAAGACTGGCTTGCCATTGTAACAGGCGAGATTGCTTAGGGGGTCTGAAAAATCATTAAAGCTTGTCATCTTAAACGTTGATTGTTCCCTGGTGATTTATTGACAAAACACAAAAAAGTGCTCCCTGCCTCAGTCTAATTATATGTATGAGGCCAGGGGATCTCATGGGAAATTAAATAAAATTTACAGCTTGATGGTTTTATGCTCTTGGGAGACGTACCTTCTTAATAAGATCTTATAGCTGGGAATATTTATGAGGTGAAAGTCCGTAGGCTTGAGCAAAGACCTAACCTTTGCATGGGAGGGAGATGTTGGGGGGAGAGTAAGGGAAGGGGTGCACTGGGGCTTCTCTGACCATCCGTGATTGTGCTGAGATGCCTGGGCGGGGCAGGCATGCAGACATGCAACATTCCTTTCCCGAGACCTTCTGAGACCCAAGCTCCATGGGCTCGCTTCAGCCATCTGCCCTGTGCCAGTGGGCGCCTTTCCCCCACCATGTGGATGCCCCCATCCTCAGACTGGCAGGCTGTTTATTCGCTCTCTCATTGTTGCTTTCTCATCTGGTATGCTCCTGATCAGAACCTCGGGGAAAAAAACTAATTAAGGGGAACTAGGGCCTCATCAAAGCTGAATGTTTAGGGGGTGGGGGTGGTGACTGAGACAGAGAGAAGATAGAAAGTGTGTGTGTGTGTGTGTGTGTGTGTGTGTGTGTGTGTTTTCAAGTCTTATCATCAAAGCAACAACTCAAAAATAAAATATTCAGATGCTCCCTTAGGGGTTGATGGACATTTGCTATTTGACTGGCTGGTACCTACTCTCTTTGGTGACTGGGGACTAGCCCAGTATCCACAAAGGATTAAAAATGTGCCATTCTGGACAAAGGCCTCTAGCACATCCAGGCATGAGCTCACACTGATTCCTTGTCATTTTTTTCTTCTAGCAAAGCAAAGCATCGTCCCTGGCGACTCTCAGTGCTCTAGTGAATGAGTCTGTGGGCTTCCAAAATTCAGTGTCCTATTTGAGAGGAGCAGACTCCCTAGGGATAGCCTCACTTCTCTTCAAAGCTTAATGTCCTGTATCATGTTGTATTTCATCATCTGTTTGCAGGATCATATCTTTAACAAGTTCATCTGGGCTCCTTTTAGCAGAACGAGTAAATGAACACTGTCACATTCAGACAAATCCATTTTTATTTAGATTTCATTTTTAATCAATCCATAAACACCTACTACATTAAGCACCCACTATGTGCCAGGCAGTGTTCTAGTTACTAGGGATACCAAAAGACAAATGAAACTGTCTTTACCGTCCAGCACCTTAATTTTTTTAAAAATTAACTTTTGCATAATCAGCAAGCACTTATTAAGAACCTACTATGTGCCAGCAAAGGAAATAAAATGACCTCTGCTGTCAGAGATGTTATATTCTATTGGGACAGGCCCTGGTATATAGGATTATTTACAAAATAAATGTATAATGACTTTGCTGGGAAGGACTCAGGAAAGGCTTGCTTGTCTTATTTCACACATTCAAAATAAAATAATTATTTTAAAAAAGGTAACACTTAACTGAGTTTTGAAGGAAACAAGGATTATTTGTTTGACAGATTCTGTTAAGTGGACATAGGGAGGAAGTGCATTCCAGGCATGGGGCACAATCAATACAAAGATGTAGAGAGAGGAGATAGAGGGGTGTGTAAGGAGCTAGCAAAATGGCTGTTCCAGCTGGGTGGGAGTGGGAATAACATATGGAAATCTAGTGGGGGCCAGAGGAGAAGGGCTGTAAAAGCCAAACAAGGGAGTTTATGTTCTATCCTAGAGCAGGACTTCATGACCTGTTTTTTAAAAAAATATTTTTATATTTCACTATAATTCATTTCCTTTGTAATCCTGTATATTTTATTTTTTGAATATACAATATATAAGAAGGTTTCCTTGGGCTGCCAAAGAAGTCTATAACACACCCCAAAAAAAGCTCAGGACTCCCCCTCCTCCTCCCTGCCAAAGGCAGTAGAGAGCCATTGAGTAGGAGGGTGACATAGACATACCAGTGCTTTAAGAAGATCACTGGAATAGCTGTGTACAAGACGAATTTGCTAATAGTAAAGCAGAGAGGGCCTGAGAATTTGTGGGAGGGTAGGGTGGAATCCCTGCAGATGCCTTGAATAGTTCAACTTGAGAAAATAACCTGCCGTTGATGGCATCCTCTCAAGCTCTAAGTCTGTGTCGTTGGCCTTGAAGTAGACAAATCATCTGTCTCCCTAAGACCAGATCTGAGCACCAGCCTCACTGTGTGTGTTGACTAGCCTAGAAGGGGCAAGTTCTCAGCAAGCCCCACAATGCCTACTCTCTCATCCCTTTCTTGGCCATGAGTAGCAAATGGTCACTTGATTAAGATAAATTTATAAATTGTCTTCCCTAAAGGATGAGTCTGATTTTCTTAAGGCATTGTAGGGCTTTTTCTTTCTTGGGTAAAAAAAAAATATGAAGAAAGAAAGAGGAAGGAAGAGAGGGAGGATAGGAGGAAAAAGGAAGAAAGGAAAAGAAAGAAAGGGAAGAAGGAAAGAAAAGAGAGGAAAGGAGGGAAAGAAGGAAGGAAGGAAAAGAAAGGAAGGAGGGAAGAATATAGGAAAGAAGGAAGAAATAGAGAATATCTCTAGGCCATCTCAGTTTCTCCTCTTCCCTTCTTCTGATGGCCATATGGATCCATAAAATTCAGACCTCTGCTGCGGTGGTTAATTTAATTTTAGAGATTTCTCATTGTTTTTCAAGTCCAAGGGAGTGTAGTAAGGTGGAAAAAAATCACTGGACCAAGGCAGGTTTAGTCCCAGCTCTACCACTAACTAATCATGGGGCCTTGGGAGAGCCATTTGCCTCTCTGGGCCTCAGTTTCCTTATTTGTAAAGTAAGGAATTTTGCTCAGTTGCTCTCTGAGGTCTCTTTTGAACTCTCAAATTCCATGATTCACCTACTGTGCGGTGGATGTCATTGAACTACATTATCCTCTTTCCTCTTTACCCCTGTGCATCAAAGTGAGATGTCTCATCAGTGCAGATGGAGCAAATTCAGGTCCTGTATCTGAGATGAAGGGGGAAAAAGCTTATTAAAGAAAGACAAGCCCCTTCCAATCCTCCTCCCCATCATCTGCAAGTCGAAAAATCCCTGATTTAATTTAAATTTATTTCTGCTTTCATTACTTTAAAGCAAGTGTATGATGACATATCCTCTTTTATTTAGTGATACTCTCCCAAAGGGGAAGTCAGGCTGGGCTATGAGCCTTGTGACACCAAGGGCCAAAGGGTTGGGTACATTTTAATAAAGACAGATCTTTCTCAAAAGGCTGGAATTCTGCAGAAGCTAGATTTGTTGCGAGTTACAAATCAAAGCCCGGAATGTCACTTATCTCCTAATGATACTTCTACACAGATAATTAATTTCATTTTCGAAGCCCAATGAATGTTACATTCATGACATTGATTAAATGTCTTGCTGCCATCCACCCATCCATCCTTTCCATTTTCGAAAAAAAAATCCATATCGGATTTTAACAAAAACAGCTCGTAAATTTGGGTTTTACTGCACGGCCAAGGCAACCAGTTTTCCACCTCTCCCTGCACCCCTCCCAAAGCTGCCCCACCCAATCTTGAATCTCAGAAATCCAGCCGGTTTTTTTTCCCAGTAGGCTTCATGTATGTTTCATTGTCGGGATGGGATTTGGGGACTTCACATTTCTATTTCAGTCCTTCAGAAATGCATTCACCACGACTTCCAGGGCTGAAGGGCAAGGAAGGAGACAGTGTGATAGGGGTGGAGAGAGTCCCAGGCTGAGAATTAGAAGATTTCTCTCCTCATGGCAACTCTAGCTTTCACTAATGGCGAGACCTCGGACAGGCCTGTGAACTGGCCTTCTCTGTGTACTGAGGATAATTACCTTCTCCCTGCTTGTTCCATAGTGAGGCTGTAAGAATGAATGAGATAGGATAGATGGGAAAGTGTTCTTCCCTCTCTGAAGGAGAACTGCATTGTGCTGTTCTTTAATAGCCAGTTTGAAAAAGAATGTGGCAATAGTTTGGTGATGAACTTAAGGGATTTGTGGGAGAATTTTGGAGCCTTGTCTTGAGTTCAAGAGAGAAAGACGTTTTCAGATGGCCTCGTATCCTACATGCTTATGTTCTTCTTACCCAGCTAGGCTTCCATTTTAGTTCTCTCCAAAGCCACCTTGAGCAGTGAAGGTGGGACAGAAGATCAGCCCAAGCCTAAGTGAAGGCTGTCCTGTGGAAGATCACTTTGTTGGCCTTTTAGAGGGTAGATGAAATGACTATGCCAGGTACCCTGGGCATCCTATGGTCTAACTCAGGGGTGGGGAATGCTGGTAACTTCTCTTGATGAACATGAACTTTGACCTAGAATGTAGACCAGCTGTTGGCAACTACTCCTCCCATCTCATCGTCTGTCGCCCAAAGAGAGGTTTCAGAATTTGTATATAAGGATGTCTTTATTAAAGTCGTAAGATCCTAACTCTAGGCCTAGGAAAGACTCATTTAGTCTAACCTATGTGGCATAGTTGTTGGAGCGCCAAGCGTGGAGTCAGGAAGACATATCTTCATGAGTTCAAATCTGGCCTCAGATACTTACAAGCTATGTGACTCTGGGCGAGTCACTTAACCCTATTTGCCTCAGTTTCCCTGTCTGTCAAATAAGCTGGAGAAGGAATTGGCAAACCACTCCAGTATATTTTTCAAGAAAACCCCAAATGGCGTCACAAAGAGTCAGACATGACTAAACGACAACAGTCATTTTGTAGACGAGAGAAGTAAGGCCCCATGAAGTATTGACTTTACAAGGTCATAGGAATAGAGTGGGGACCTCAGAAGCCATGTCATCCAACCCTGTCATTTTACAGAGGGGAAAACTGAGGCCCGGAGAAGGTGAGTGACTTCATAAAATCTTAAATGTAGAGCTGTAAGGAATCTCAAAGACAGGCTGCTCCCACACCCTTGTTTTACAGATCAGGAAACTGAGACCCAAAACTCTTTTTTTTTTCCTTTGGCCTAAAACTCTTGAGTGATTTTGCCCAAGTTCACCAGGGGAGAAAGTTGTATTCTTCCCTTTTGTATTCAAGAAGACGTTAGCGGTAATAATAATGATGATGATGATAATTATTATTATTAAGAAGGAATAATGAGTAACTTAAATATCCTTCAGCAAAAGACTCAGGACAGGACTGTTTCATGCTGAAACAGCTAGCCAGATTGGGGAGTGGGTGCTGGAGGAGCATCACTGAGCTTCGTCAGCGCAGTTGAAGCAATTAGTAGAAGAGCCTTGTACAGCCATGGCCTGGAGCAACCCTAGATACAAGCAGCTCGGCCCTCCCTCACCCCACAGTGTTTGGGCAGCCTCCCCTCCCCTCAGCACAGAGGTACTGAGATTGTATGAATTCTGCCTTCTTTAGCATTCAGCCAGCACAGGTTCTTAACTTGCCTCGTGCAGGAGACTAAAGGCAGGGGATCTGGGGACCACTCAGAATTCAGAGGCGGTTAGTGTCAGGAAGAGGTGACTGGGAAGGAGCAAGAATTGAGAGCGTGGCTGGCTGGCTGGGGCCCTTCTGAGGAGAGCAGCCCCCATGATTGAGCAACAACGTTGATATTGATTTTAACTGACTCGTCTGAAATATATCTGCCCTTTTTATTTTTTTTTAAAGGGGGGGAAAAAGTGTTACTGAGTGACCCGGCCCCCTCAGCTTCGTGCCAGAGTTGCCAAAGGCGGTCAGTGCCCCTTTTAAACTTTTACTAGTCCCCTGGATCTTAGCAGTATTGATGGTGGAGACCCAGGAGAAACATCTGAGTTTCATTAGAGAAAGTATGTTGTAGGGCAGACAACATGACTCTAGAGCGTCTAAAGCTAGATGACCCAGATTCGAAAACTAACTCTGTGTCCACAGGCAGGACTTCACCTGACAAGGCATCAGTTTCCTCATCTATCAAATGGCAGGTTTGGGCGAGAGCATGGGCATCCAACTGGATCCCTGAGCCGCATAAGGCTGCCAAGCTCTTGATTATGACGAGAACCGGATGAAAATGTTGTTGGGAAATGTTTAACAAAATATAAATAGCACATGAGCCAGATAATGTGAAGTCATGGCTTTCTTAGTAAATTCGTGGTCCACAGGGATCCATTTCTATTTGAGCTTGGTCCCACCGAAGTCCCCTTTGGATCAGGTATCCTATGAGATCACGTCCTCCTTGCTCCTCAGTGGTGTCATCTGTAAAATGGGAAGGTCGAGTTCGGGGCCTCTGACGGCCTTTCTAGATGCATGACCCAGTGACATCTCCTGCCGAGGCCTCAGCTTCCTCAGCTATAGAGTAAGAGAGCGATGGTCCTCCCCTCTCCGTATCTGCAAAGCCTTACAATCCAGGAAGTCTCTGTGGCCCCAGTTTCTAGGTCTCCTCCATTTACTGTGGAACTACCCTGCAGGCATAGGAGTCGGCCAGAGCAAGGAATTGTAGTGTAGTGACTTAGAAGTGGACAGGACCTTAGCAGTCGTCAGACCCAGCACCCTTATTTTATGTCCATGGTAACTGAAGCCCTGAGGGGTGACATGAGCTATAGTGTAGGACAGCGCTTAATGCGGTGCCTGGCACGTAGTAGGTGTATAATAGAGTGCTCAGCACGGCGCCCGGCACATAGTAGGTGTACAATAGAGTGCTCATCGCGGCACCCGGCACGTAGTAGGTGTACAATAGAGTGCTCAGCGCGGCGCCCGGCACGTAGTAGGTGTACAATAGAGTGCTCATCGTGGCGCCTGGCACGTAGTAGGTGTACAATAGAGTGCTCAGCGCAGCGCCCAGCGCGTAGTAGGTGTGTAATAGAGTGCTCAGTGCAGCGCCTGGCACGTAGTAGGTGTATGATAGCGTGCTCAGTGCAGCGCCCGGCACGTAGTAGGTGTATGATAGAGTGCTCAGTGCAGCGCCCGGCACATAGAAGGTACTTAATAAATTTTCATTGATGAGCAATATAGGAGAAACCATAAGAAAGCCAGTGTAGATAGGCTGCCGATTACAGGAGTGAGAGTACAATGCATGCTAGAAGATGGCAGCTCTGGTTTTCCATCCCAGCTCCGTGGCATGAGGCTATCTCCGGCACATGACAGAATATTCCAGTGCGACATATTGGGTCCCCCTTCTGCTCTCACTCTTCTCCTTCCTGCCCCTCCTTCGCTCCCCATTGTGGCCCTCCTGCCACCCCCCCCCAACCGTGGCACGCTCAGGCACACGAGATGTTACATAAAAGAAAAATACGGCATGTTTACTGAGAGAAATTTGAAGAAGTGTTAATTTAATATGCTAAAGTGTTCCCTTCAGCATTTTACCTTTCTTGTTGTTTTCACAAAACAGCCAAGACTAAATAATGAGCCCAGAGCTGTGCCCTTTGGTAGCGCGATAGCTCATTACCCACTAGCGGCCTCCATCTGCCCTCATGGCTGCATAGGGAGCCATTATGATTATGATGGAAATCTCAGAAGCCATTACCGAGATGCAACAGAGGGCCTGCTGCAGACAGCCTAATGGACTAATTTGTAATTGGGAGAGGGAAATGAGTTAGCGAGCGCGGCCTGGGTTTTGATGAGAGCGGTAGTGCGCATGCTAAATGTGATAAATGAATAGGAACGCTTGTTTGCGCAGTGGGCTTTACAAGGCCTCCAGTGTCTCCTGGGGATCGGAGGCGTGCTGACGAGCTTTGAGAAGCGAGGATGGGGAAGGCTCAGGGGAGGCCGGGAAGATGCACGGAGAGTAGCTGAGGATAAATTGAGGAGGAAAACTAATGGTAATAAAAAGCCAAGGCAGTGGCTGCGTGTGCCAGGAAAGTAGTAATTAGGAAGCTTTTTGCCTGCATATCTTTAGCCATTAAAATAGAAAATGAGTGTGAGCTACAGCATTGACTAAGTTAACATGGAAGATTTGGGTATGGGAAGGAAGGGATAGGGGATGGTGGCGAATGTGGAGGTGAGGAAGTTAAATCTGGATGCAGAGGCATCTCTGAGTTGGGCCATTGACGTGGAGGTGGTGTAGGACAGTGGGAGGAACCCTGGCTTTGGAGTCAGGATATCTGAATTCAGATCCCACCTCCAGCAATTGCTATGTGTGTGGCCTTGGCCAGATCACTTAGCCTTCCTAGGCCTCAGTTTCTCCATGTGTAAAATGAGGCGATTGGGCGGAATGTGCCCTGAGTTCCATTCCAGCTCAAGATGGTTGATCTATGGTGTCGGCCAAGGCATTAGCCCCTCCCTAAGCCTAAATTTCCTCCTAAAATGAAGGGGCTGGGCTAGAAGGCCTCTGAGGTCCTTTCCAGTTTGGAATTCTGTGGTTCTCTGATGTTGGACAATTTGTGTAATTGCCCTAAGCCTCAGTGACGAAGTCAGACTTGAGTTTCTGAGATGCGTGACCAACTCAAACTGTGTGATCTTCTGGTCCTTTGTTTTCAATGAAGAATGGTCTTACCAGAGTTCATTTGCGGAATGCCAGGCAGCACCTTGCCCATGTTGAGCCGAAGTGGCCCAGAAGCTTTCCAGAACCCCAGGGAGCATCTATTAGGACTGCTCTGTAGCCTGGGCCCCAACTCCCAGCACCAGTGAATTTAACTAGCCTTTATTAAGTGCCTGTTGTATACCAGGTACTAGGTTAGTGAGCTCCCAAAATAAAAAGACATAAGAGAAACAGTCTCTGCCCTCAGAAAGCTTATACTTTATTTGGAGAACAGTTAACAAGTATCTAGTAAGTACCTTCTATGTGCCAGGCACTATTTCAGAGACATACAAAGAACACAGCCCCTGCCTCTGGTGGCTTACATTTAGGGTGGAGGTTAGGGATTGTCGTCCTGATATACAGGTATAAATACACAGGTACAGAAATACAAAATAGATACATAAATACAAATAGGTACACAAATACAAAACAGATACATAAATACAAATAGGTACATAAATACAAAACAAGTACATAAATATATTAGCCACATAAAATAGTTACATAAGTACAAAATAGATCCATAAATACACTAGGTACCTAAATACAAAATAGATCCAGAATAAAGTAAAACCTACTTAGGGGCCAGAAGGTCGATTCAATAAGGAATCAATAAAGGCTCCTTGTAGGAGATGACATTTGAGCCGAGCCCTGAAAAGAGTAAGGAAAGCAGAAATACTTATGGAGAAGGCTGGTTGTTCAGGAGTGGTTATTAGGGGGTGGGACAAGGTGGTCTTGGAATTCCCTTCCAAATTTAATACTATGACTATGAACCCAGTCCACAAGAATCCTGCCCGTCTTTATTTGCCTACCATGTCTTTGGGTGCCCTTGACCTCACCCACCTTGTGTACAGTTTGCTTGGAGGTGTCATGAGGGGGAAGAACCGGCCATAGTAGCAGATAGAAGGGGAGAGGAAACAAGCTCTCAAAAGGGGTGAAGCGATCCAGGAGTCTGAATCAGATGACTGTGGCCACTTTCTACACAAAGCCATTCCTGCTCCCCTCGACTGCTGGTGCCCCCCACCGTAAACTACCTTACAAAAGACATATCGTCTTCTCCCGTATTAAAAAGGGATCTCCTTAAGGGAAAGGACTGTTTTTTTATTTTTCTTTGTATATCCAATGTCTGGCACATGGCGGGGGGGAGGGGAGGAAGGGGGGGTTCTTAATGAATGCTTTTTCAGGCGATTGACTAACAGAATGTCAGTTCTTTGAAAGAAAGGACTGGTGGTTGTTTTTCTTGGTGTTCCCACCACCTAACCCAGTATTTGCCTCATGGTAAAAATTGAATAAGTGGTGATTGATTGATTAGTAAGATGAATGTAAGTTCCTTGAAGGCATTGACTGCTGGATTTTTTTTTTTGATCCCCATCACCTTGCATAATTTCTGACACATGGCCAGCACCAACTAGATGTTTGCTGATTAATTGCTAACACTTCTTTTCGGAATGTTTTCATGTATGCGTATGTGTATTTATAATGTATATATATACATACGCGCACATGTGTATACACATAATATACATATACATATACATACGTACATACAGATAGGTAGATAGATAGATAGGTAGGTAGATAGATAGATAGATAGATAGATGTGAAATCACATTTTCTCCTCACAGCAACTTTGAGAAATAGATACTTCGGTTAATACTATTCCCATTTTACAGATGAGAAAGTAAGGTGTAAGGGACAAACACAACAAAGTGTCCACACATCTAGGCTGATCAGGCATTAGAATGCGGGTCTGCTGACTCCTAATCTTTCACTACTGTGTATGGGGGGCCACTAATTAAGTCCCACAGCATTTTGTCCACTCTTTTGGTCAGAAGGCTTTGGCCTCTTCTAAAATAGTGATTCTCAAAGCATGGTCCAAAGACACCTGGGCATTCCTGAGACCCTTTCAGAAGGCCCTTGAGGTTGTCACTATTTTTGTAATAACACTAACGTATTTTAATTACTGATATGATAAATGTTGATAGAGATTACCTAGATAAAAAGTACTTCTTTGGGAGGGGGTCCTCAATCATTCTGAAAAATGTAAAGGGTCAAAATAATAATAATAATAATAATAATAATAATAATAACATTTTTTAAAAAAGAATGCAAAGGGTCTGCAGACACTGCCCTAGGCCAACACAAAGCATGCTGGGACTGTGCTCTGATTCCCATTTGACTGTTCGCCAGTGAGCAGGAATGTCCTGAAAGTTTATCCTTCAGCTAGGTGTTACTCAGAGGGTGTTCCTCCCTCTTGCTGCATCTAATGAATAAATTATAATAACTTCTGCATTTTTTATTCAGATTGTTTATGCAAGCCCTCTTTCCACCATCCCCCCCTTTCTTTTCTACATACTACATGTCTTTTTGTATTTTCTCCTTCGGAACATGCAACTGAACATAAAAAAAAAACCACATTTCCTTGTCCTTACCAGGAATGGTACTGCCCCCTGCTCTGCTTTTCATACTTTATAGCTTTCCCATGTATGGCTACCCACTGAAAAGAAGGGAAGCTCTATCCCTGAGCCCTGACACCTTTAATGGGGACTCTGGAGACTTAGGTAATAGAACCAAAAGGAAAGAAGCATAGAGTTGCTGTAGAAGGAGCCATACCTTTGGAGACAGAGGACCTGGGTTCAAATCCTGGATCTGCAACTCGCTTTCATCACTCAGTCAGTATTTGTTAAGTTCCTACTAGGTCACAGATACCATTCTACACATTTGTCTATATGATCTTAGACAAATCATTTAGTGTCTCTGAGCTTCAGTCTCCTCACCTATAAAATGAAGGTTTGGGAATGGATGACTTCTGGGATCCCTTTCTGCTGTAAATCTTAGGTATCCACCTGTGTTACCCAGGGTAAAGCATTTAAACTCCTTGGGCCTCAGTTTCCTCAACTGTAAAACAACTAGACAGTCTCTGAGTTCCCTTCCTGTTCAAGTTCTACGGTATTGCTATGGGATGGACAGTGCCACAGGATGCAAAACATGGGCCGTGGGAGCTCCCGTAACAGTTGTCAGGAGGTGCTGGGCACTCAACTTCCTGAGTTCCTCTGGCATATTCCTTTGTGATTCTTTGGATGTGATTTTGAACCAAGTTGGATTTCCTTTAGGGTCAGAGAGAGGACTTTTCTCAGGAAAGGGAAGGAGAAAAATGATTTTTCTTCAGGGGGCCTACTCTTTTCCTCCCCAGGACTTATTCATTATTATTCATATGAATTAGGTCACATGGAAATACTTGAAGAAAGACAAAGTATTAAATATAACCAAATCTGATCTTGACTTTTTATTATTAATAATGTTGATTTCTAAAGAAATGTTTAATCTAAACAGGTCTGCTAGTCTCTTAGGTTGGGGAGGGGGGAGGATGCATTTTTAAAAATGTAATGTAGGACAATAAATGCATAATCCCCAGTTTTTGGTGGTGGTGGGGTGTGTGTGTGTGTGTGTGTGAGAGAGAGAGAGAGAGAGAGAGAGAGAGAGAGAGAGAGAGAGAGAGAGAGAGAGAGAGAGAGGTCTATATGTTTTTATGTCTTTTCAGTCAGACATAGTGCCACACTTGTTTTTTTTAATCCATCAAATAGAATCTACAGAGGGAAGGGGGAAAGAGGATGGATGGAGGAAAAAGAGAAACAGAGAGAAGAGGAGAGGAGTAGAGGAAAGACAGAAAGGAAGGAAAGAGGGAGGAAGGGAGAAAAATGTGAAGCAATAAAGCATAAGGAGAAGAGATGACTTAAGAAATCCTCAAAGAAAGGAATTCAAAGTGTTTAGTACATAGAAAATACTAAGTTCCCACTTAGAGCAGAGAATGATTTAGTCTGTAATGGACTTCTACTTTAAGCCAGAGACAAGAAACTCAGAATCAATCCATCAAAATGGTTTTTTTGTTTGTTTTTGTTTCATTTTGTTCTTAGGATCTACTATGTGCTAGGCACTGTAGGTACTAAAAGGGACGTTGGCTCAGAGGAACTCAGCCTCCCAGGTAGCTACATAACATTGCTTTAGCATTTTCTGCGTATTATCTCATTAGTCTCTAACAAGTCATGTGAGATAGGTGCTACTGTTACTCCCTTTTACAGATGAGGAAACTGAGAGTGAGAGAGATTAAGTGTCTCAGCCAGACACACAGCTAGGGAATGTCTAGGGGTGGGATTTGAACCCAAGTCTTCCTGACTCAAAGTTTGTTGCTCTGTCCAACTACTTCTTCAGTAAAATGGAGCCTCCATGGAGATGGAGATAATCCATGACCAGTATGGGCACTCCATAAGGAACACTTGGCTTGAGAGTGGGGAGAGAAAACCCTAAAAGGGCTGGCCGCAAGCAATCCTATCTGGTATCTAGGTCTGAATTTTTTAAGTAACAATGATATTGCTAATAAGGGTTATCACTTATTTGCCAATAGTGGTGACAAGTGGGACAGGATTTCTAAAAGCATAGCATGCCTTCTTAAATTGAGGCAGACTGAAAATCTCCATCTTGCAAAGAGCTCATTTGGGGACATAGAGGGGAAACTGGACACTGGTGCCCCATTGTGAATCCAAAAGGCTACAGGGATAGTCTCTGTTCCTCCATGTTTTCTTTTTTCTAACTTGTTTCCTCTCTCCTTTCATTCTCCCCTCCCCCTCCCCTATGTCTCTCTTCTTCTTTCTCAGGCTCTTATAGGGAGTTTCCTTGACTTCTAGAACAAGCTGGGGCTGTTTTAGACATCTGAGTGATTTATACCTTAGCAGTAACTTCACTAAACTTCCCAATTGGATTTTTCTTTTTCTTTTTTTTTCCCTTCCCTTTGGAAAATCAAAGAAAGTTCAAAACTGCTATGGCAACAGTTGGTCTTCCAGGCCAAAGCAGCAGGAAAATGCCTCTCGTTAAAGTTTTCAGTGCACACCAGAATTTATGAGAATTTTCTGTGTTTTGATTCCCCCCCCCCCTTCGGTCACTGTTATTCCTTTCCCCCAGAGTTAGGTGTAGAGATTATGTTGGCCAGTTTCCATGGTGACACCTCAGAAATATAATTTTTAAAAGCAGATTTCTACCATGTTATTTCACATGCGTATAACATCAACATCTCCTGGCCACATTGCCGTTACCCCCCAAATGTAAAGATGTATAAATGGCTGGAGTATTTTATATAAATAGACAAGTCCTGGTAATATTTTCCTTGGTACCCTGCCGACTCAGGTAACAAAGGTATCTCAGTTACCCAGGGCACCTGGGAGGGACTTAGCAAACAGCCCTTTTCTCTTATGAATGACCATTTCAAAAACATCTTGGTCAGATTTTAAAAGCATTAGGATTTCCCTCACTTTCTCCCACCCCCTCCTCACTCTGCCCAGACCCCCACCTCCTGTCTTAAATAACAAAGCTTGGGGCCAGTTAGAATCTGGTTTAGAGAGCCCAGTCAGTGTTCAAGGAACCCAGATTTGAAGACTCAGACCCCTCTCCGTAGTCTGGTCCATTTGGCATGTGATTGTGAATATGTGTCCTTTCTATCCTTTGGTGGCCGCCTTATGGCCCATCTTCCTTGCCCACTCCACCCCTCCTCTGAACCTTTTCCCACCTAGCATCTCTCACTTAGCCACTTGGCCTACACCTTCTATTGGAAACCAATTCCCCATGTAGACTATAAACTCCTGGAGGGCAGGGTCCACCTCTCCTAACAGAATACTTAAAGTCAATACTCTGCAAACCTTGATTGGTTTTGTATGAGGGTTGATAATGGCATGGGGACCAGCTGGTGAATGTGGGGAGGGGGCCCAGCTGGGGGAAAAACCACAGATATTTAGCATAGAAAATTCACCAAAGCTGTTGTCCTTTTTCTCCTCCTGAAAGTGCTGATCTAGGGCAAGTGTGAAATCCACTGGGCCTCCCCACCTACCTATAACAAGTAACAAACAGTGTTGGGAAGGGAAAAGAAAGGAGGAGCAAGTTGTTACACTCTTCCACCTACAGATAATTGGGCAGGTTGAACATCTGGCCACAAGTTCTTATTATAATGCCTAGAAGGTGCCTTTCGTGGTGATGGGAAGTATTTTTTTTTCTTCTATGACCCTCTGATCCCATGAAGGAATGCAAGAATGCTATCCAATTATCCTGTATCACCTTACCCTTGTGTGATTGTTTTACCCTTTCAACATGATTTCACATATGTCATCTCACTGGATCTTTACAACATGGGGAGAAGGAGGGGAGGAGAGACAGACAGAGACAGAGTCAGAGAAAGAAATGAGGTGCATACAGTTATCCCTATTTGACTGATAAGGAGACAGAGGTTCAGAGAAATCGTATCATGGTATGATTGGAAAAGTGTTGGGCTGAACATCTGAGAACCTGGGTTTGTATCTTCAATTTGGCTAGTAATACAGACCTCTGGCAGATTTGCAGTGGTCCACATTGACAAGGAAGAAGGTACCATCAGTAGGCTCAGGAAAACCCACACGAGTACCCTATTGCCAGCGCCAGCCTGGTCATTCCAACTTCCAGAGTGTGGGAAGTCATTAGGGCAGAATGAAGTCCCTGCACCAACATGACACCCGAATTATGGAGAAGAGGGTCCACACAGACTCACATTGGGGTGCTTGGGGATGTGCTGCTACCACACCATCTGGGGAACCCTGGGCAAATCCCTCGTCTTTGAGGCCTCATTTGTAAAAGGAAAAGCTTGAAGCAGTTGACCCCGAAACTGCCTTCCAACACTATATCCATTAGCTTATGATTCTTTAGAACAGGGTTCTTTAAAATGGGGCTCTTTTTTTTTCTTCCTGTGGCAGTCTGATGAAACCTATGGACCCCTTCTCAAAATACGACTTTTAAATGCATAAAATAAAGTGGATAGGACTACAAAGGAAATTTGTTCTATTGAAATACTGTTATTGGAATCCTTTTGGAAAACAAGGTCATGGATCTTAGCTTAAGAACCACCGTTCTAAAATGATGAGTGTAAGACCAGAGAATTCGAAATACCATTCTAAAACAGCACCAACCGCAGCATAATCATCCCCCGGTGACTCGTGAGGCTGTGTGAACACTGGTCTCCGTAATTCCGGTGTCATGTTGGTGCATGGGCTTCCTTTTGTCCTAACTACTTCCTGTACTTGGGAGATCGCTTTCAATGGTGCCTTCTGGAGGTTGGAATGATCAGGCTGGCCGGTGTTGGTGATAGGTTACCTGTGTGGTCCAGGGAGGACTTTGATGTGGATTTTCCTGAGGCTACCGATGGTGCCTTCTTCCTGGTCAATGTGGACCATTTCGATTCTGCCAGAGGCCTGTAAACCTAGTGGTTCTCATAAGAGGGAGAGTGTGTGCTCTTCTGTCCCAGGGAAGGGGTGGGACCAAGGGGAGGGAAGAAAGGGCCCTTATATTTTTAAATGCCAGTCAGCTGCAACCACGAGTGTCCTGGAGCCTGTTCAAACTCATTTGGAGAACAGTTGAATTTTTAAAGTGGCTTTTGATTCTCTCTTTCATTTATTTTAACTGATCTGCTGGGATTAGGGGCTTGGTAGGGGAACACCAGAATGCTTGCCAAAATGTGTGAATAATTAGAGCCCCGGTGATGTGTGCCAGATAGGAGGGGAGTATTCACACTTCTGATTAGATTCAGCTAAATGCAGTTGTAAATCATGACTGCCAAGGTAAAGCGGGGGCTTTGTTAGATTTTCCGCAGCCATGGAAGCTAGCCATGGTAGAAAGGAGAATGAATTTGCCCCACACCGTTGGGGAGCCATGTGTTAAAGGTGGGGAGAGCCAGGATTCAGAGTAGACCTGAGGAAGAGGAGGAGAAAGGAAGAAGCAGACATTTAACCAAACTGCCAAGCTGTAAAATGGTCCCTTCTTGAGCTCACATTTTGGAGGCCCCATTGGAGCGACTTGGAATCTCATGAAAACAAGGTAGTCCCCAAGAGCACGAAGAACTGGCCCACACCTCGAGCCTCGGGCCTGCCAACTCTTTCTCACTGCCCTTTGTCCCTGAAGGAGTGATTAAAAATAAAACTGAGGAAGTGAAATTATATCTGCAGAGCTAGTTGAGATGATGAGAACAGGTTTTGAGAAGTGTGCTGGAAGGAAAGAGGACTGGGGGAAAGCCAGCTTCCAGCTGCTCTGCTGACGGGTGACTCTTGCCCTACACAGCCAGTCCCTCCCGCAAAGTACCTTTTGTCATGGCGCCTCAAATCAGCCAAACAGTGTGGCCCATTTGGGAGTGTCAGGTATGAGAAGGCCTCTCACTGCCAGAGGCGTAGTGGAAGAACGTTCTCCTCTGGATTCCTAGGACCTGGATTCAAACACTGGTTCTGCTTCTTGTTACCTGCATGACCCTAGACAAGTCTCTTCAACGTTTAGGGCCCTCATCTGTAAAGTGAGGGTTCTCAAGGTCAGCAGTTTTAAAGGTGGGGTCTGAGATTTTAGGGGAGTCTCTGTGGTCAAGACTGTTTTCATAATAATAGTAATAAGTTCTGAATTCTAATATGGTAAATGTAGTAAATATAAGCCACATAAGCAAAATTTCTTTGGGGTTCTCAATAATTGTTAAAAGTGTAAAAAGATCCTGAGACTCAAAAGCTTGAAAATCACTGGGTAGATGATCTAGAATCCTAAGGTAGAGCTTCTCTGGCACCATGAGACTCTCCTCAGTCATCCAGTAGGCTGCTATTATCACTGCTCTCATTTTCCCTGCATTGGAGTTGTACTAAATTGAATCAACATCTCCCCCTGCCTCAAAATTTAAAAAGGCCTTGGGAAAAGGAAGGCAGTGAGAATGTGGGAGGGTGGCCTGGTTAACCCTCAGTAGGTGGGGAAGACGAGCAGTGAGGGAGGAATGTGGATTGAGGAGGAGTCTTCAAATCGTAGCCACATCTGATGCTTTCAGAGATGGAGAGACCTAGGAAAAAGCACGTACTGCCTCCCACTCAGTCATAACAAGCCATCTTCCCTGTTTCATGGAGGGATGAAGGGGATTTTTGTGGGAAGCTGGGATTGTTGTCAAGTTTCTCTACCCTGCCCTTTGGATATTAGCTTTGGCCAAGAACTGCAAGTACCCAGGGAAACGCTTGGCTTTTACTTTCATAAACTCCAGGTACAAAATGGAGGATGGAATAGACAGTCCTCTGTCTGCGAGGTGAAAGGGTGGGGAGCGGAGGGGGAAGGGGGGAGCCTTGTGTCTTGTAAATGTGTCATTCATCCTGGAAAAAAATGAACTAGATGAAGTCTCTGGTTCCTTCTAGCCCAAGAATCAACAAATTCTGTTAAACATACAAGATATCACCCTCCTTGACTTCTGATGTCTGTCCTGGGCTCAGTTTTATTTGTAACAGTTTAAATAGCACCAAGTTTGTTAGTTCAGTCACTCATTTCCCATTCCTGTGGTCAAGACGGGGGGATCTCTCCAGGACAACGATTCCCCAGTGTTTTCTTCCATTGCCTGCCATGGCCACCTGCCCCGATTCAGAATGCCACTGGTCACCCCTTCCAGTTACACAGTTTTCATCGTTTATTTCTCCTCTTGATTCGTTTTCTTGGCCCCTGCTCTTTAACCTCCGTTTTTTTTTCCATTCTTGTCGAGGTCAGACAAGTGAGGGACAGACCCTAGGGGGCCACTAGACCACACTCTGAAAAGGGCAGAAAAAGTTAGTCCTTGGTTATGTGTAAACATCCAACCAATTAGAATACCTCCAGCTTCCAGGCCAAGAGTAATTGGCTTCACTCTGTTCTTTTGTTTATTTCTTGCCATGTTCAGCTTTTTCCCTTTCCTTTCTATATGTAAGTCCTAGTCTAGCTCAAACTCTGAAATGCTATTTGAGGCAGGATTGGGTTGACTATAGATGCCTCACTCAAACACACATCCTGTGGTACACTGTGGCTGGCCATGAAGGATGGTTGGCCATGCTGTATCCTCTGCCAAGGCTCTGTTGGCTGGCAGGGTCTCCCATAGTCTGACTGCTCCTCTTAGAACCTGACCATGCCTCAGGTCCTCCTCAGTGATATATCTCATTTAGGCCCAGGTAATAAACAGAAGGGTCCAGCAAAGCTTTGTTACCTAAGACCTCCAGTCACCATTGCTTCTCATCCTTTCAGGAATGGTGCCCTCCTTATCTTTCCTCTTCACCTGTGTCCATCCACAGGCCATGTTTAATGGCCGCCTTTCCAAGCCTTTAAAAGAGGTACCTGTCTTGTAAGAGCATGACTTCCATACAAACAAAGGAGATGCACTCGCTGGGTGTGTAACCTTGAGAAAATCACTTGTCAGTGCCTCAAGCAACTCAGGAAAGCCTTCATGTAGGACAGTCCCTTTTCAGGCATTTTATAGTGGTGATCCCTTTTGAGTGTGTGTTGGCTTGGATGGGCACTAAGGTCCCTCCCACCTCTTAAATTCTCTGATGAGAAGGCAGTGAAGGTAGACTGAGTCCTGACATACAGAACAAGTGCATGGGACTAGGTGGCCTCTCAGGTCCTTCTAAGCTTTAAATCTGTGATCAGTCAGTCAGTCAGCAAGCATGTATTAATTGTTTGCCATGTGTCAGGCACTGGGTCAGAAACACCAAGGATATGATTACAACAATCTTTATTCACAACAACTTATATTCTAACATGTGGGTGTTCATTAAGTGTTGTTCAGTTGTATCTGACTCTCCATGACCCCATTTGGAATTTTCTTGGCAGAGATACTGGATGCTGGATATGGTTTGCTGTATCCTTCCCCAGTTCATTTGACAGATGAGGAAACTGAGGCACACAGGGTTAAATGACTTGCCCAGGGGAACATAGCTTAAGTGTCTGAGGGTGGGTTTGAATTCAGGAAGATGAGCCTTCCTGACCCTATCCACTGCACCACCTACGAGCTACTGTGAACCAAACCCTGTACTAAGTCTTGGGGCTATAAAGAAAAAGGAAAAATAGTGTCTGCCCTCACGGATTTTACCTTCTGATGAGAAAAGGCAGCATGAATATAACTAAGTACAAGATATATACAGGAAGGAAATCTTAGAAGGGAAGGGACCAGCACCAGTAGAATGCGGAAGGAATGGCCAGTCCCCTGCAAGAGGTAGCTTTTGAGCTGAGTATTAAAAGAAAGCCCAGAAAATTAAGAAGAGGTGTGGAGGGAGAAGGGAACAAAGGTATGGTCACCCTCTGCAGCGTTTTGTTTTAATTAGTAAAACATGAAGAGATGGCCCATGTCTGCCTAGATCACATTTAAAGTGAAATATTATTTAATGATGCAAGTAGTAAATGTAATGTGTTGTTCTCTATCTAAAGACGTTTTTATATATTGGAATAATTATTGCTCATTATGAAATTCTGTTTTCTCAAGTCTGTTCTTGGGCCTCATAACCATAACTCATGTTATAGAGTACTTCAGGACTTTGCCCACAAAACCTCGCGTGGAAGGTTATACAAATATTGTTGCAGCCATTTTCCAAATGAGCAAACAAAGGCTGAAGGGGGAGTGATTTGCCTGGGATCACTCATGACCTGAATCCAAGTCTCTGGACTTTTTATGACAGATTTTTATTCTACCACACTCTGTGGTTTTTCTTGATGAAGCAGGAAGGCTCAATGGAAAGAATCCTGGATCTGTAGTTGGAAGACTTGGGTTTGAATTCTTCCTCTCCCCTATATTTCCCCAGGTGACGTTGAGCTAGTCACTTTACTGCCATCATTTTTGTCATTGAGTTATTTTCAGTTGTGTCTGAGTCCTCATGACCCTATTTGGGGTTTTCTTGGCAGAGGTACTGGAGTGGTTTGGCATTTCCTTCTCCAGCTCAGGAAACTGAGGCAGACAGTGTTAGATGACTTGCCCGGGCTCACACAACTAGTAAGTGTCTTGAGGCCAGACTTGGACTCAGGAAGATGAGTCTTCCTGACTCCAGGCCCAGCAGTCTGCCCACTATACCACCTAACTGCCCTCTATCAGTCTTAATTTCCTCAACTACAAAATGAAGGAGTTGAATGGATGTCTTCACAGGTCCCTTCCATCATTTAATCTTGCTCTAACTTGAGAATCTTGAAGCTGTCCGTGGTCATAAGAAGATGGCTTCATGACTTTGTCGCTCAGGGAAGGAAGAGAGGCAGTATCCTCCCTGTTTCTTATTTCTATATTCTTTTCTTTCTTTAAAAAAAATGATATTCCCAGTGGAGGCCCAGCTCATAAAAAATCCTTGATTAAAGAAGAGCTCAACCATATCAATGCTGGATGACTGTGGATTATTTTACATTATCACAGGCTATACTCAGTTGTAGACCAAGATGTGAGATTTTGAAGGGGCTTACGCTGCCAATCTTCCCCCTTCCCCAGAAAATCAGCCATTCTACAAGCATGTATTAAGTCCCTGTACCAGAACCTGATTATACAGAGACAAAAATGAAATAGCCCCTGCCTTCAGGGAGCTTGTTATCTATGGCTTTCCTGCTTTTTTTTTAATCACTAGTTACTTAGCACAATGCCTTGCAGTCAGATAATCGATGTGTATCATTGAAGGCTTACTGTGTAATGATATTCTGCTAGATATGTAAAGACAAAAGAGAAACTAACTATCCATATATACAGGTAAGTGGATAACATATACAAATAGATACAAGGGAGTTTCCTATGAAAGGGATGGAGGGACTAGCAATTACAGGAAGGGAGAGTGATCCAGATCCCTGGGAATCAAAGCCAAGTACTGATCCCAGTAATAATAATTAGCCTGTAACATTTATAAAGTTTAGAAAATTCTATATACAGTATCTTCTTTGAGGAATATAACAACTCTGCAAGATTGGTACTTCTGGTATTATTGGCCCCATTTAACAGATGTGGAAACTGCGGTACGAAGAGGTTAAGTGACATATACAAAGTCATGTAACTAATGTCAGAGGTTGGATTTGAACCCAGGTCTTCCTGACTCCAAGACCGCTCATCTCTCCGCCATAGGGCGATGCTGGTAGTTCAGCAGAACCTTTGTCTGATGTTGGTAGACCCACTGAGGGCATGGATTCTGCTGAAGATCAGCCCAGCCTCCATGTCCCCTGACTCTAATATAAGTTGGCAGCAGATTCAGTAGAAGGAAGGCCTCTCATCCTTCCACGAGACCCTGGTGCCAGCAGTGGTTTGTACACTCTTTTTGATGATACTGAGTAGCCGCTCTTACGTTGCAGAAGCAGGTTGTTGGGTTGATTTGGTAATTAGCATGCCAGTTTGCAGATTGGCATGCAGAACTAGCTGAGGCAGAAAGAGAAATTCATGTATCAATGATACTTCCTTTTAAGAAAATTACTACTTGATTTTATTGAGTTAGGGAAGACAGAGTTTTTAAATGTGTTTTTAAAAATAATAGACACCAGGGGCATGTAGGTGGTGCAATGGATAGAGCACCGGCCTTGGAGTCAGAAGGCCCTGAGTTCAAATCTGGCCTCAGACAAGACACTTGACACTTACTAGCTGTGTGACCCTGGGCAAGTCACTTAACCCCAATTGCCTCACAAAAAAAAATAATAATGATGATGATGATAGTAATAAACACCATTCACTATTGAATTAGCAGGCAGGAGTGTATGTGTGTCTCTGTGTGTATATATGTATATATGCATGCATACATATATGTGTGTGTATATATGTACATGCACATATGTGTATACATATAATATTTTATTGAGTTAATAATAAATTATTAAGTATTTAATAAAATGCTTACTGTAATAGATGAATGGGAGCTCTTTGAGGATAGAGGCTGGTTTATTTCTGCCTTTGTATCCCTAATGGCTAAAAGTATCTGGCCTGTAGCAGATGGTTCATAAATGTGTTTTGGTTGATTGTGCCAAGTACTGTGTTAGCCGCTGGGTATCCATTGCCAAAAATGTAATAGGCCAGGCCCTTAACAAGCTTACATTCTGCATTGACTTAGGTCCTTATCACAATGCCATCGTTTCTAAAGCCCTTGAATTGAGGGAGGGTTTTTTCTTGTTGTTGTTTTCTGGGTTTATTTGTTTATTCATTCACTTCTCTATCTGTCCACTCATTCATTCATTTGTATATTTAGCATCACTTAGGCACTCATCATCTGCCCACTTGGAAATAATCCCTTTAGGCTCTACATAGGGTCATAGATGGGGGCCTGGGAGGCACCTCCAAGATTGTACAACTGGGGAAACTAAGGGCTATGGACAAGACATGAGTTGATCAAGGTTCCATATGTGGTGTCGGAAGTGGGATTTGAACCCAGGTCCTCTGCCTGGAGAGCCTGTGCTCATCTTCCCAAGCTGCCTCTTCACTTAACACCTCCAGTGAGAAATTCACACTTTACAGAATGTGTTAGTTTCTGTGATGTCTCCCCCTCCTGTAGCACACAATAGCCAAAAGCTCATTCTGAGAAGGGAAACCAAGTTGAGTTATATATTTGACAGGAAAAGATGTTAGTTTTAATGAATAGGTAAAATGAGATGTAAATTTTATTGAATGGGGGGGAAATCACATTAACCCCATATAATACCTTCACTGCACACTTGAAGACCTCTGCTGAAGCAATTGGGGAAAATATCTCTTCTTGTCAAAAGCTGTCCTGCGTTGCCAGCGAAAAGGTATTAGGTGCGGGTGTCAAACATGACTAATGAGGCATGAGGAGTCGACAGAAAAATAACAGAGATTATAGGTACAGAGGAATTGTGAATGAAGTGTGAATAGCAGCCTAGATGTGTGACTGACGCAGAAAAAAAGAGACAGGCAGATGGAAACAAGCTCTATCAGTCTTCTGGGAAGAATGGACAATTTCTATCACTCTGCTGATATCGTCTTAGTGAACAATGCCGCAGTTTTGTGATGGGGGGAGGGGGACCCTAAATTGCTTTTCTATTTAATGACAAGGTTGCTGCATCCTTGGCAAAGTCAGAGGAAGTAGCTGGAGTTGTACAATCACAGGTCTGAGTTTCAGGGGACCCTAGAAATCAATCCAACCCATACCTGAAAAAAGAGATGTTGTGTTTTGTTTTGTTTTGTTTTTTCCCTATGACAGAAGAGGAAGTATTGCAAAGTGTGCTCTGGAATTGTCACGAAGACCCAGTTGCAAACCCCACATCTTAGATCCCTTAGCTGTATAAGCCAGAGTAACTCACTTAACTTCAGTGGGCCTCAGTTTCTTCATCTGTAAAATAAAGGGGGTAGTTAGGATGGCTTCTGAGGTTCTTTCTATTTCTAAATCCGCTACCCAATGATCTTCAACCAGTGGCCATCCTTTCTTTGCTTGAAGACCGCCCATTGAGGCCAACCCCTCAAGAGACCCCCCATTCCACTTTTGGACAGCTCTGATTTCTTCCAACATTTGCCTCTCTGCAGCCTCTGTTGCTCTGCCTCTGTCTTCTCTGGACAAGCAAAATAAACATAATCCCTCTTAAATAATATTGATGATGATGATGATGATGATGATGATGATGATGATGATGATGACAGCTAAATGTGGTGCTTTAAGGTTTACAAAATACATTACAAATAGTATCTCATTTGATCCTCACAACAATCCTGTGAGGTAGCTGCTTTTACCCCCATTTTACCGATGAGGAAACTGAGTCACACAGCAACTGAGTGACCTGCCCAGGGTCATACAGCTAGTAAGGATTTGAGGCAGGATTTGAATTCAGGTCTTCTTGAAACCGGGTCCAAAGCTCTGTTTCTTCGCCACGCCAGGGAGCTGCCTCCCGATACTTAAAGACAGCTATAGAATCAATCCCTCCGTAAGCCCTTCTTTTTTCCAGGCTTAGTGCACTTAGTTCCCTCACCAGTCCTTGTAATACCATTGTCATAATCATATTAGTCTACCTTCCCCCAACTTTCTTAAAAACTCCTCTTTTGTAAATACCATGAGGGCAGGGAACATCTTGCCTAAAATTGGTGTGTCCACTAACAATTAGCATAGGCATTTTAATAAGTGTTTGTGAATGGATGAATTAATGAAATATAGAGAATATTTTGTGTATAGTATCAGCCTTACATAGACTTTGAAAATTCCTTATATCCTTTGTCTCGTTTGTGCTTTAAAGTCTGAGAGGTAGGGCATCTGGGTGGCACAGTGGGCCTAGAGTGAGGAAGGGCTGAGTTCAAATCCAGCCTCAGACACTTTACTAGTTGTGTGACCCCGAGCAAGTCATTTTACCCTGTTTGCCTCAGTTTCCTCATCTGTAAAATGAGCTGGAGAAGTCAATGGCAAACCACTCCAGTATCTGTGCCAATAAAACCCCAAATGGAGTCACAGAGAGTCGGACGTGACTGAAAAACAACAACAAACCTGAGCAGTTTGCACGGCTAATCACTTATTTCCTTCTTTAATGACTCTTGTGGTCCTCAAAGACATTGGTGGACCGGCTGCAGCATGTCTCTGTTCTTAATGCATCTACTCTCAGGTTGTTTGGAATCTAAACAAAGGAGACAAAAACAGGAGCATGATGGCATATAGCTGACCTGTGTGACCTTGGCCAACTCCCTTAGCCTCCTTGGGCCTCAGTTTCCTCAACTGTAAAAAGAGAAAACTGGACCACATGGCCCTGAAAATCCCTTTCAGCCCTAAATGCGTAATCCTGTGACGTGTGATCCCTCAGATCTCTTCCCTGGTTTTGATTCACTGCTGGAGTCTTAGTTGGACAGACATTCGATTGTTTTATCTCGTTGGCCTTTCCGTGAGTGGGTGTGCATGTGTGTATGTGCACACCCACCATGTGCATGCACGCACACTCATGGGCGTTGAGTGGAAGGGAATCCAGCTAAAGTTAGTCCCCACTGCGGTTCCTGCCTGTCCAGTCTTCAGTAGCTAGGTTGTCTGTTTCTCCAGGTTAGGACCATATCTCTGCTTTATAAGCTAGCACGGCTCAGATTAGTATTTTGTACATGGTATGTGTGGAGTACCTGTTGCTGGTTTGTTGTCTGATTTGGCCCCCACTCCCATTTCAGTAGACTGTAAGCTTCCTGGGGGCAGGTCTTGTTTTCCTTTTTGTTTCTATCCCTAGTACTTTCTTCGTAAGGATAGAAATAGGGACTAAACCAGTGATTTCATCTTGGGGAAACTCCAAGGTGGGGAAACCCTTCTCCTAATGCAAGTGGGCACCTTCTCTGCCACCAGTAGTCTTAGAAACTTGCCTAAAGCACTGAGAGATGCGTGTGTGTGTGTGTGTGTGTGTGTGTGTGTAAGTCATCCGGGGGCACCAAAGGCAGGATTTGAACACAGGTCTTCCCTGCCCCAGGCTAGCTCTCCATCCACTAGCCCATATTATACTTAATACATGTTCATTTGTTATTGAATATCTTGGTTGCCTGGGCACAGCTTCCTGAATGAGATTAATTTTAAGGCTGAGGAATTACTTGGGAAGGGACAAGAGAAGGCTAGAAGCTATGACCTGGCTGAAGGCAAGCCAGCTGCAGAGGTGAGGGGCCTTTATTTATTTATTTTTTTATCCTACCAATTCTCCCAAAGTGAAAATGGAATTAAAAGGGAACCTGAGGAATTCTTATCCCTCCAAAGCTGCTCCAAATGATCGGTGCCGTACAGGTTTCTAAACAGCTGTTATTCAGATTAGAGCCAAGCAGTTGATATATCACCTCCATTAAAAGGTGTCCTAATGGAAAGGGTCTCCACTTTCCCTGTGTCCCATCTGAATTCAGCAATTGGAGTATTTTAAATGGAGGGTCATAAGTGTCAACAAGATGGAGAGCTCTCCTCCTTGACAAAGGAAAGTAAATAAGTGATTTGGGGAGGCCCGCCATCTTGGCAGGTGTGGATGGCTCATGAATACCCAGGATAGTTGTGATGGGGAGGACAGGTGACCAGCTGTTCACTTTCCTGAAGGGAAAAACACAAAATCATGGACTTCAGCTGCATGAAAAAAACGTGGGGTACTCTCCAGGAAAACCTTCCTTTGCCTCTAGGAATCCCCAAAGGCCTTTGAGGTGCAGTTCAAGTTAGCAAACCTTCCACAGTCCCCTGAGTTACTGATGCTCTCTCCTCAAAGTAGCTTGAATTGATTTACATGCATTGTTTATATGTTACATACCCCAGAAGAATGTAAGCTTCTTGAGGGTGGGAACTTCTTCCTCGTTTTTATATTTGTAAGAGTGGTACCTCACATATAGTAGGCATCTAATAAGTGCTGCTAGATTCTACAGCTGGCTTTGGGAGAGAGCACATGTTGCTTCTATCTCTAGAATGTCCGAGTTGGAGAGTCAAACCTCTATTCTGAATATTTTAGGGATAATCAACTGACAAGAATTTATTTTTTAATTTTTAAAAAATTATTTATTTAAATTTTTAAAAATGTTTTCTCTCCCATCATCCTCCTACCACTGGAACAGAAGACAAGACAAAAACAAAAGCTTTGTAACTAACGTGCATATTTAGGTAAAACAAAACCCCATATTAGACCTGTACAAAAATCTGTTATCATTCTGTACCCTGAGTGACCATCACCTCAGTGGCAAGAGGTAGGCAGCATGTTCCTTCTGTCCTCTAATAGCAAGGCTGGTTATGGTATTGATCAGCGTTTTTAAGTGTTTCAAGCTGGTTTTTTTTTTCACACGTTTAATAAGTGCTCACTATGTACGACAGTGGATAGAGCACAGGGTCTATCTAGGGTCACAAAGACCTGAGTTCAAATTGGGCCTCAGATACTGGCTGTGTCACCCTGGGCAAATCACTTCACCCTGTTTGCCTCCCTTTTCTCATCTATAAAATGAGCTGGAGAAGGAAATGGCAAACTACTTCAATGTCTTTGTCAAGGAAACCCCAGATGGAGTCACAAAGAGTCAGGCATGACTGAAATGACCCAAGAACGACAACAAAAATGTGCCACGCATTGTGCTGGGTGCTAGATGTTCAAAGACAGCCCTTGCCCTCAAGGAGGTTACAGTCTATCCAGGGAAACAGTGTGAACATAGATAAATAAAGACAGAATGCATACAAGATAATTTAGGGTGGATGAGGCGTGGGCAGCTGAAGAAATAAGGACCTTCAGGGCATCCCAGAGGAAGTGGGCCTTTAACTGAGCTTTGAAGGAAACTAGGAATCATCAGAGGCACGGGTGAGGAGGGAGGGCACGCCAGCCATGGCAGAACGTCGGTGCCAAGGTGCAGAGATGGGAGATCGAATGCCACGTGTGGGGGACAGCAAGAAAGAAGGCCATTTTGGTTCGATTGTGAGTACTTGCAGGAGAGTGAGGCATGGCAAGCCAGGAAAGGCAGGTTGGGGCTGGGTTATGATGGGCTTTTAGGGCCATGCCGAGGAGTTTGGCCAGAATAGGTTTTGAAACCTGTTTCATCTCCTGGAAAGAGCTCTGATGTCTAGGGGGTCAGCTCTCTTCATCCAGCTTGGTCAGTGAGGCTAGAGGCGTTCCAGGAGGACAGTTGTACGGGGGGCAGGAGGGACAGAGAAAGGCAGGGGAGCTCACAGAGGAAGAGGCCACCATTTCTGTGCCCATATCTGTGTATAGTGTGAAGGGAAGTGTGGGCACAACAGATGCCTCTAGGTATGTGCCCTTCTGGCTGTCCTTCTGGCAGGAGAGGGAAAGCCCAGTGATATTAACAGGGCAGCAACAAATGAAAATTGAAAAATAAACAGATGGAACATGCCTCCTAGTTTAGCTTTTATCATCAATAACTCCATATCTGAAAGCATGTGCTGCGGATGACGATGCTCGGAGCCATCTGCCTATCGCTGCCTTCCCCCTTTAAGTGACTGTGCCTTCCTGAAGACGAGGAAGAGGGACAATCTCAGTGTGGTCTCTGTTGTGGGTTTGATCCGGACAAACCTAGGACCCGTGCCTGGTACCTGCACCAAATTACTCTTCTTTGTGTGTGGGGAGATGGGCCTGGGGGCTTTGCCTTAGTCGCTGGATCAGAGATGTTGAGCTAGAAGGGAAGATCTAAGATCGTACAATAGCTAATCAGTCAGTCAAAAGGATTTTAATTAAAGGCTTACCTTGTGCCTAGCACTGTGCGAAGGGTAGGGATACATAGAAAGGGCAAAATAGGGTTCCTGATTGTGAAGGAGGTCACAGTCTAATGGGGGAGACAGTATGCAAATAACAATGTTACTTACATGGTATATACAGGATAAATGGAACATAATCTTATAGAGAAGGTGCTAAGAGAATAGGTGGGGTGGAGAAGGATGTGGTAGGGAGCCCCTGAAGGTCTAGTGGAATAATCCGGTCAGACTGGAGCTCTAGGGAAAATCCTTTGCAGCTGAGAGGAGAATGGACCAGAGCAGGGGCAGATTTGAGCTGGGGAGACCAACTAGAACATTATTGTAATAGTTGGGGTGAAAGGTGCCTACCCCAGGGTGTGGTGACTGTGTGAGCAGAAAGAAGCAGATATATACATATATATGTATATATACACATACATATATACACATATGCATATGCATACACACATACCTTTAATGTCCTTATTTCTACAGATATGTATGTGTGTGTGTGTGTGTGTGTGTGTGTGTGTGTGTGTGTGTAGGCAGCTAGGTGCCACAGTGGATGGAGCACCAGGCCTGGAGTCAGAAAGATCTGAATTCAAATTTAGCCTCAGACATTTACTAGCTATGTGACCCTAGGCCAGTCCCTTCACTCTGTTTGCCTCAGTTTCCTCATCTGCAAAATGAGCTGGAGAAGGAAATGGCAAACTACTCCAGTATCTTTGCCAAAAAAAAAAACCCAAATGAGATCACAAAGAGTCAGACATGACTGAAATGACTCAACGATAACATAAATATGTGTGCACGTATCACTCATGTATACATGCACATATATGTGTACATATATACACATGCAGATATTTGTTTATATACATATACAAATGTATTATACATATACATGTTTGTACCTGTGTATACATATACATATACATATATGGTTGCATGTATAAATATGTGTGTACATATACATATGTATATATGTTTGGAAGGTAGAAACAAGATCTAATTCAACTGTCTCATTTCACAGATGTGGGAAGAGGTCACAATCCATCCACCATGTTGGTTACTAAGATGAGGGTTTAATTTGATACTGGTTAATCCAGAATTTACCGAAAGAGACAGGATTCAAAAACAGAATGGACAGGGACCATGTGAGAAAGCCCGTTTCTCTTTCAGAATACCTTACCCGCCCCCACACACCCTTTTTTGGTTAGTTTCCAATATAGACATTGCTGGGCTCTTACCGCACGTGGTCTTTGTAAGTTTCCAGAGCGATGTCGTGGTTTTCCTTCCTGACATGATATTTGAGGACAAGTGTATAGAACTGTCCTCTCTGTGGGTCAGAGGCCATTTTCTTGCTGCTTTTTCAGGTTTCAGATGTGAGACTCTGTAAGGCAGAATATTTTCTTTCCCTGGTTTGTAATTCAGTATCCAGCTGATAGGACTTCATTCGTGGACACTGATGAATAGCCAGCTGAATGAAGGCCTCAACCCTTTGCCGGAGCAAGGCCGCTGAGCCTCAGGATTTTACCCTCTCCTGAATTTTTTGTGTCTTCTCCCCTCAAAGATCTTTAAATTCAGTTCAACTGAGACAGCATTTACTTAGCACCTACTATGCGGGGAGGTGCCTGTGGCATGGCAGAGAGAGAGCTAGCCTCACAGTCAGGAAGATCCTGGTTCAAAAACCACCTCTGACCCATACTGACCGTGACATTGCGAAAACCATTTATCCTCTTAGAATTCTAGGGACTCTCTAAGACTGTAAGTTAGAGAAAACCTGCATTGACAAGAGAGAGTTTTCCTCTCCTGGGTGTTCCCGGTGTCATTGGAATTAGAGGTCCGCTCCCTATCTTACCTGTATGGTCCCCTCCACCATCCTACCACATGGCTTGTACTGTGCCAGGCAAAAGAGATCCAAACACACACAAAATTACTACTTCCTACCCTCGAGGACCCAGAATGTATACATAAATAAATAGAACAAATGCAAAAGAATATAATTTCAAAGTAATTTCAAGAAGAAGAGAACTTTAATAACTGGGGGATATCAGCTCATGGCCTCCTCACTGTGCTTTCACGGAGCATAGTGATTCTAAGAGAAGAGATAAAGACAGAATGAGCCTAGGTCTTTGGGTCATAGAGTCATTAATACAGAGCTGCAAGGAACCTCAAAAGCTATTTAACCAAACCCTCTCTTTTAACAGGGGAGGAAACTGAGGCCCAGGGGGAATAAATGACTTGCCTGGGGTTGCTCAGACAGTAAGCATCAGGAGGTGGGATTTGAACCCAGATCTGGTGACCTTTGCACTGTACCATTGTTCATTCCTCCATATCACCTCACCAAGCCGTCAGTCAATTCAACTAATGAAGAAGCATTTATTAAGGACAAAGTCAGTATTGAGGACGTCAAAATACCAATGAAATCCTGAAGGATCTTACTTTCTACTAAAAGCATGTGACATTTCATTCCTTTCAACAAGCATGTATTTATTATGTACCCCCAGGTACAAAAAGTCACTCTGATAGGTACTGTGACTACAAAGACAAAAACGGTCCCTTCCCTGTGTTCACGTCTCTTTAGTGGATGTGCTCAGCATCCAGAGATACAGACACAAAAATGAAACAGTCCCTGCCCCTCAAGGAGCTTACATTCTGAGAGCTGTTTAACTCTGTCGTTATTTCCTGTTTATCTTGCTTTGTGTTTATCCGTTGCTCCTTCTGTTAGACTAGAAGCTCCTTGAGGGTAGGGACTATCATTTGTCTCCTTTTGTATCTAGTCCCTGGCATATGGCAGGCACTTAATAAATGTTGATTAATGGATTGACTATTATGAGAGCCCCACGTAGATAAATCAGTACTTAGAGAAAGATGCAAAATAAATTCAGAACGTTTATGAGAAGGGCTTTAGTAATTGGGGACACCAGGAAAATCATTAAGAGCTGATTGACCCTTCCACTGTGTGCCCAGCTCTCCATTAGGGACGAGTCCAACCCGCTACCCACAATTAAAGAGGTACCCTCTGGAAAGAGAGAGCTCCAGTCCCACCCAACATTCCTCTCCATCGATGCATGTGGCCCCATATCTCATCTCCCTGCCTTTCATTCCTAATCCCCTAACTAACAATAGCTCATGTGGTCCTCTCCCACGGCCACCCAAGACAGGCTCCCCCCCATCCCCAGCACGCGTGCGTGCGCGCGCGCTCACACACACACACACACACACACACACACACACACACACCCCTTGGTTGCAAGTCTGTGTGGGGCTCAGATGTGTTTGAGAACAATTGACTGCTTTAACGTGATGGCAGATGGCTTTTCTCTTCATTTTTTTAAGCTGAGGGGGAGGGAGAATTATTTAAAAACAAAAATCATCCCTCCCCCACTCTCTTCCACCCCCACCTCCCAAAAAACCCCCAACAACAAACCTAGAGGGATTTGCTTCCATTCTGAAGACACACAGGCAGATGCACCCAGACTCAGTAAAGGTATACCATTGACTTTTAATTTTTCTGAGTGTTGACTCCTGTTTGTTCATACCCCAGTGGTGTTAACAAGAGGGAGGCTGTTAGTGACAGTCACACTCACTCTGGCACTTTAAGCAGAAGGCTTGATTCTATCACAGAGCTGTCATTTATTTTTCTGTTGTGCTGTTCCAGGGGGGGGAAACCAACTGATCGGAGTGCCTGCTCCCCAGAGCAGAGGGCTTTTTTTTTCTTTTTCTTTCTTTCTTTTCTTTCCTTTTTTTTTTTTGTTATGTCTAAATCCTCAATACAAATTGCAGTATTTCTGGACTGCCAGCGGGACCCATTAGAGCCTGTGGGGCATTAACAATCATTAATAGTACTGTCAGAGAGAGAAAGAGGGAAGGGGGTGGGGAAGCTGAGGGGCAGACAGCTAGCCGGAGAGCTGCCTAGCTTCCTCAGAAATGGGAAATTAATACATCTGCTCCATTAATAGTGGCCCACGCTTCATGTTTGTTAGCGGGCCTCTTTAATGATGTGGGTTAGTACCAGCTGGCTGCTTACTGGCATTGAAATCATTCAATTACCTCCAATCCTTCTACCCCCTTTTTCTCCTCCCCTTGCACACCCACCCACATGTCCCTCACTCCCAAAAGTCAATCATTTATTAACAGCTCTGAAAATGTTTATAAGTAGTAGTAGTAATAATAATGATAATTATAATAATAACAGGTCAGGAGGGGGTAGAAAGGAGATAACCTGCCCCTCGTGGCTTCCTTCCTCCATCTCCCTGGCTCTACAGGGCTTACTTCATCACCATCCTCTCCCTTGGTGTATGAGCCCCCAATTTGCAACCTCATCTACTTGTCTCCCATTAACCGAGGTGGTTCAGTTCCAAGTATTTAACTGTGTGGTAATCGAGGAGAAATGTTTTAATCACTTGGAGCAAGCATGCTGATTAGTGCTGTGACTAAACACTAGGTAGGTATTAATTGGGTTAGGGTAAAGTGCTGATGTTCACACCTTCAGGCTTCCTGGGTCTTACACAGGGGAAGGCACTGGCTTGGGGACTGGATCAGTGGCTGATCCCCTGAAGCTGAGAAGCCTTCTCTGACTAACCCCGGCAAAGGGCAGCCTTGTTTTACTCTGAATTCTTGGCAGAGTCAAGAAAGAGCACCGAGTTCGGCATCTGTGTACCTCATGTCATTCCCAGCTCTGCTTTTACTCCCTATTCGTCCTTGGGTAAATCCGTTGACCTCTCTGGTCCTCAGTTTCTCTGTCTGTCAAATGAGGGAGTTGGATGAAGATCAGTCAATCAATATTTATTAAGCACCTCCTGTGTGCCAGGCCTTCTGCTAGATGCTAGGGATAAAGGAACAGAGAACGAAATGATGGCCTCCCAGTTCCTTCCCCCTCTTAACTCTTTGATTCTCTTTGACACACCACCTCAAGGATGAGGAGAATTAACTATTTTTTCCATTGGCAGACATACAACGTTCCTTAACAAGCATGGAACCTTGTTAGGAGAGCAAATAAAAAGATGGGAATAGAAAAGAGAGGGAAAGGTACTTGTGGCCAACTTCTCGTCTCTGTTGGTGCTGGCTTTGTTTCCAGCAGGCATGGGCATCTTTTCATGACTCATAGGTTTGCAGCTGGAAGGGACCACAAGGGTCATTTGTTCATCTGCTTTTGGCAGAGAAAGGTGGTGACTTGCTGGAGGACAAGCAGCTGGGAGCTGAATCCAGCTCCTCTGAGTCCAAATGCAGTACACTCTGCTGTTCCGTGATGTTTTGACTATACTTTCAAGAGAAGGAATGGAGAAATCACTGCAGAGTTCTAGGGACTTCCTCAGCACATTCCTCAGCTGTTTGATGCTCTCCAGTGTCTGTCAGTAGCACCCCATCTTCTCTACCCCATCTCAAGCTAGAACCAAAGTTGTATGTTTGGTGACGTAGAGAAACGAACCCATTTGACATAGCTTTGCTGACCCACATCAGCCCTGAGCACCAAGTGTAGCATTGACCCATCAGCACAAATGAATAGCACATGATTTATTGTTTGGGGCATTTCCCCAAATAGACTTGGTGATCCACAGATCATAGAGACAAAAGGTCTCCTGCTTCTAATCTCTAGGCTCTCCCAGCCGTCCTCTACTGAGCTTCCAAAATTAGCTTCCTAAGGTAGAAGCTACTCTCCTGCTCCAAAGCCTTCAAAGGCCCTGCACCTTGTTTTTAAGACTTTCTGAAAGATGTTTCTAATATAACTTTTCACTCATTTTCCCCCTTCATGGTCTCTCCATTCCAGCCAGATTAGACAGCAAAGGCTTGTTTTGAATTGAATTCAATGTCACATCCCTCCCAGTAGAATGTAAATTTTAGATTTACTTTAGAATAAAGACTTTCATTTTTTATGTATATATTGCCAGGGCCTATCTAGAACATGGTAGGTACTTAATAAAGGCCTCTTGAATTGAATTAATGTGTCCTCCTAGTACAGTGTATAATTCTATCCCCAGTAGCTAGTATAGTGCCTAGCACATTGTACCTGTTTAATAAAAGCCTGTTGAATTAAGTTCTATGTCCCCAGTAGAATGTAAGATCTTTGAGGGAGGAGAAAGTTTTGGGTTTTTGTCTTTATATGCACACACCTATCACAGTACTTTGTTTATAGGAAATGCATAATAAATGTGTGTGGCATTCACTCAAATGTTATAACCCCTAGTAGAATCCTTGAGGTCAACCAAAATCTCATGTTTTTCTTTCTGTGCCCCACATACAGTAGGCACTTAGTAAAAGTTTGTAGAATTGGATTCTTTGAAATAAGGAACGTCATAAACCAGGACAAGACTCACATGTCCCATTTTGGATTAAGTGGGCCATTATATTGGAAGAGGGCCTGTTACCTGTATACTTTGCTCACTCTCAACCCCCCCCCAACACACACACACCTTTGACAACAACAAATTAAAAACAACCAAGTGAAATGATCAGCATCAGTTAGAGCCTGAGAACTCAAAAGACAAAACAAAACCCAAAAACTCAGATCAGTCCAGATTGAGTGGTGGCATTCTTGACAAGAATGTGGCAGGGAGAGGTGGAGAAGGCAGTATCTGAATGTCCTATGACCTTTCCTATTCCAACTCTGTTGTAATGAGACTCCACTTTTATCTCCAAGCATCCAAGTCATTAGCTATTAAATGGCAGGACAGTGGTGAACAAACTGGGTCACACACTCAGAAGCTCATAATCTCTTAGCAGTCCAGGCGCCATCAATTTCCATTTCACATTGGAGACGCAAAAAACCTTTCTAAGCCTTTTTTTTTTTTTTTGGAGTGTTGCTAAGCCTGGTGCATCTAAGATTTCAGACCCTGCCTTAGCTGACTTCTTTCAAAGGTGCAGCCAGACGACTCCAAGGAAGGTGTGAAATTCTTTGGTGATGTTTAATTCACTTGTGACACTCTTAAGAAGTAATCTTCTAGGGGAGCCTAGGAGCTCTTTAAAAAAAAAAAGAAGAAGAGTAGGCCTGCCCTACAGGGGAAGCAGGTGACAGCATCCACCCTGTGATTCTTCTTGCCTCGGTTGACCCAGGATGATTTAAAAACCTCCAGCCCGTCTCCACGGGGTTGTCTGTCACTCCCTCCTCTCCCACCAGTAGGAAAACATTGGCTGCCTTTGCTGGGAGCCCAGTCTCCTATGGCACCATAGGGTTTCATATTCTCAGCCCACATGACTGGGCCTATACTTCAAAACCACCCTGTAGGGAACACTGAGAGCCTGGCTAAGTGGTCCTTTTCTTCTTGGGTGGGAGGGAGGCATTGCTTCCTCATGAAGGGAAACTATCTGGCTTTTTTAAAAAAAATTGGCCGTGTGGTTTACTTTGCTCATAGTGTGAGCAGCTGTAAATCTTCAGCACTGGTATAACCCCAAAGAAATGTGTTGGGGTGGGAGGAGGGGAAAAGGTAAAGGAGACACAGAAGTCTTTGCCTATTGCTTCTCAAAAACACAGGCCTCTCCCAAATCAGACTCTTTATTTATGACTGGAGGGTGGAGGGTGTGGGACAACTGTTCCTCAGACAGCTGAACGTGGCAGGAATCTGTCGGGTGGCCTCCACAATCCGAGCCCCAATCAGTGAGGTTCCTAAGTTGGCTTTTGCCAGAGCCAGCAATTATAAAAGGAGGCCTACTCAGCTCTAAACCCTTAAGTGTTGATGGGCAAAGTGCTCGTTTAACGGATCTGTGTAATGGGGAACAGGTGAATAAACACGGGATTAGAGAACCCTTCACAGTAACAGCCTTATTAGCACATGTTATGTGGGTTTTCTCCCTACGTTTGACAAGCCACCTTCCCCCACCCCCATCCCTAGTTGTACTAGCCTCACTAAATGACACAACAAGGAGGAAGCCTTCTATAACTAAGCCATGATGATGGTTCATCAGGATTTATGAAATCTCTGGGTCAGACTGGGGTGCTGGCCAGAGCAGCATCTTCAAGAAATTACTAAAATTAAGAAGGGAGAAAAGAGAGAAAGGCGATCTCGTGTCTGTACGGCACCTACGAAGGCCCAAAGACAGTCACATTTCATCACATTTCATTCCCTCTCTAGAAAGGGAGGGTAAGGCCTCAGGTAATGGGTGGGACATGGTGAGGACAGGTATAAAGGGAAGTCACCAAGTCATCCACTTCATCTCCTGACTCTTGGACAATGCTCTGCCCCATCCAGACTCCTGGCTTCGGAGGCAGAGAACATGGGCTTCAAGTCTTCCCTGCCATGCTGTCTACACCCTTAGCTTTGGGCTGAATGTTTATCATCCCAGACTCTCTAATTCTTCCTCTGTAAAACCAGGGGGGTGGATTAGATGGCCTTCCTGAGGTCCTTTCCAGATCTAAATCTAAGATTCTGTGATCCTTTCTGATGCCTAGACCACTGATGTGAACCACAGAAGAGTCAGCATGGCAGAGAGGATTGAGTGCTGGGCTTGGAGTGAGGAAGACCTGGGTTCAGATCCCTCCTCTCAGGGCAAGTGACTTGCCCAGTGACACACAACTAGTAATGCCAGTGCCAGCATATATACTGGCCCTTCCAACTAGATTGTAAGTTTCTGAGGGACAAAAACTATGACTTTCTTTTCTCAATCTTCTATAACATAGAGACTAACACAGGGCACTGCATGTAGTCATCAGGAGAGAGTGAAATGAGCAGGGAATCTGCAGTTAGAAGACCTGAGTTCAAATCCTTGTTCTGCTGGTTTAATTCCTGTTTGACCTGGGTGAAGTCACTCCTTCCTTGGGATTCAGTTTGCTTTTCTATAAAACAAAGGGATCAGACTAGCTCAGGGGTCAGTGAACAGATGGATGGATGGATGGATGTGTGTGTCTATATGTATTTATTGTATATGTGTTTATGTATGTACGTATATATATATATACACACACATATATATTTATACTTATTTTGCTGTTTATATTTTGATAACTGTATTTCAACATAATCCTATATATTTTATTTTATAGATTAACAGACATTTATACATTTGTTTTATACATTTATATGTTATTCTGAGGAGTCTTCCCCAGACTGCCAAAGGGATCCATGATACAAAAAAGCTTCAGAACTCCTCAGTTTCCTCCTGTAAAATGGGAGTGATAACAGCACCTGCCTCCCAGGACTGTTGCTCACATATCACCACATGAGGTAATGTTTGTAACAGCGTTTAGCACGGTGGCTGGCACCCAGTAAGGTGCTATATAAATGCTTATTCCCTTCTTCCTCTTCCCTTCCAGCTCTCCAGTCTTATCACCCTGTGAAAATCTTGATTGATAAGAGTCAGTCAGAATTAGAATCGAAAAATGCAACATTATCTAGCCTCTCAGAACAAAGAAAACCAGGGTTCAAATCCTTCCTCTGACACTTAATAGCCGTGGGGCCCTGGACAAATTGTGTGATCTTCCCGAGCCTCTGTTTGCTCATCTGTAAAAGGGGAGGGTTGGAAGAGATGGCATTGCAGGTCTG
Organism: Phascolarctos cinereus; assembly: GCF_003287225.1. Lineage (NCBI taxonomy): Eukaryota > Metazoa > Chordata > Mammalia > Diprotodontia > Phascolarctidae > Phascolarctos > Phascolarctos cinereus. The sequence goes on from NW_027555958.1 coordinate 24,908,190, forward strand.
TTCCAGCCCTGGATCTAGGGACCTGTGACCTAGTGGGAAGCCACAAGAAATTCAGGGAACTGATAGCAATGAAAACATGCATTTTGGGTCCTACCCTATTTCTGTTTGTATTGGAAATAATACTAAAGACATCATCAGATTCTCGTGTTATGACCTGTTAGATCCTGTTAAATGTAAGCTCCCTGAGGGCAAGGCTGTTTCATTCTTTGTATTCTATCCCCATCCCCTAGTACAATGTCCGGCATACAGTTGTCTGTTAATAAATACTATTGACTGATCCTTGGATAAATTGGGATTTCTTTGCCTTCTGGGTGTCATGAATGCCTTTGATAGTCTGAAACCTAGGGACCCCTTCTCAAAATCATGTTTTTAAATACACAAAAAAAGGGGCAACTGCATGGCATAATGGATAGAGTACTGGCTGTGTAATCAGGAAGACCTGAGTTCAAATGTGGCCTCAGACACTTGACACTTACTAGCTGTGTGACCCTGGGCAAGTCACTTAACCCCAATGCTTAGCAAAAAAAAAAATTATTAAATACACAAAAAATACATAAGGTTTCAAGAGGAACCAAAGCTTAATGAAAATAAAGATGTATCCCCTCCTCCTGAAATCTCTCCCCAGACCTGGGTTAAGAACCCCTGGATTAGCTGCTTCAAGAGGTTGCCATGGACTTCTGGGAGCTATTTGGGAAGGGTAGTAGGCGGACCCAGTAACATGTTAGTGTGCCTGTGTCCTTCTGCTTTCTTGAGCCTAACAGAGATTTCCTCGCATCTTCATGTACCAGTTGTGGCTCCCTTAGCCTGTTCCCCACTTGGAGAGCTGTGTCCCTGGGTATTTAATTGGACAAGGCTCTGACAAATATTGGCTCCCCCCTTGGCACCCTTCTGTTCCTTTCCTTCCTCCTTTTATCCTTCTCTCTGGCTCCTTTGCACTCTCTCCCTCTCTCTCTCTCTCTCTCTCTCTCCTCTCTCTCTCTCTCTCTCTCTCTGTCTCTCTTTAAGGGAAAAAAAATTTTATTTCCCATTTTAAATCATGCACAGTATAATACAATAAGCATTAAATCATGCAAATTGGTCTAGGTTACATTTTGAAAAATGTTAAGAGGAAACTGTTAAGAGACCAGTTTCTGACAGGCAATGCATTTTAAAGTTGAGGGATTTGAAATATTTCAGCAGTGGACCTAAAACAGCATTATAAATTAGCTCAACTTATCAGCCCTAAACAGAATTATTCATCTTCCAAAAGGGTATTTCATGGCCGCTGGGCCCAAACGATCGTTCACCTTCATTTTTGCCCTGCTCTAAGGGTAGGTCTCACTTTACTGAATTCTCCTGATTCATTACTGTGTGTTACTTTATGAATTTTTTATCAGCATTTTAATAGCTCTTTGAGATGATTGAATGTAACTGATTCTTGCAGCAGAACACTGATTGAACAGAAAGACAGTAATGTATGTCGTAGGGGTTAGCTTCAAGCCAAGCAACAGTGTTTTTTTTTTCCTTTCCCCTATAATGTGTGCTTTTTTTCCCCCCTCTGATAAGAGTCTCTCTTAAGCTAGAATGAGCCCCCTTCCCCTCCCTCTAGGCCTTGGCTGTAGCCGGATTTAGAGATGAGTCTACCACTGCAGTGTTGGGAACTGTACTGCAGGCAAACGGCTAGAAATCCACCCCAGGAAATCTTGCAGATTCCTCATTTTTCCAAGCCCATAGACAAGATGTGGCATGTTCATCTCAGCGATTCTTGAGGGAACAGAAGGAAATCAGGAAGGACAGAATCAGAAAATTTTAGAGCTGGAAAGAATATTCATGCTCCCTACACCTCTCTCCCCCTTCCCCCATCATCGTTTTGAGGGTGCAGAACCCTAGGCCCAGAGACTCGTCCACTGTCATTCCATAGCCAGTCAGTGGATGACCTAGGCTCTTCTGAGTGTCAAATCCATTGTCCTTTCAGGTCCGCCATCTATGTAAAGGGTGATAGCAACCCAGTATAGTGCCAGCCATCTGATGGATGCCTGAGAAAGGAAGTCAGTGAATAGTCTCCTTTTCTGCTATGGAAATTAAAATAAATGTTGTGTCCTAAGTGCATCATGCATTTTATTAGGCATTTGATGGAATTCTAATATGTGTGTGTATGTCTGTAGAGGAAGGTGGTTTTAGGAAGTTTGGGAGGGGGGAGATAGACATGTGGTTTCATCAGTGTGGGGAGCTCCTGCCTCATGCCTGGAGCTTAGTAGCCACTTAATAAATGCTTGCATGATTAATTGATTCAGGTCAGCAACTTTGTCTGTAATTTATAGGCTGAGAGAGCTGCCCAGTGAACTGGGAGGTGAATGACTTGGTCAGGCTCACACAGACAGTATGTTTCAGAGGCAAGACTTTGGTCCCTAGCCTTCCTAACCTCTACGGGGGCTCACGGCCTTTCCTCACCCCTCCAGCACCACTTGAATATGTCTTTCCTCACCATAGCCTCCGTGAGCGTTTGGGATTGGGACCAGCATGCGCTTACTATCCTTAATGGCTGGTGAAATGCAGTATTACCAGCCCTCGTGATGCTGCATGAACAATGAATAATGAGAATTTCTTACTTTCCCAAGTCCTACAAGTTGTCAAATTATTGAGGGGGAAAAAGAGAAAAGCCAGGCAGGAAAATGAGTCAAGAATGATGGATGTTTCATTAGGTATATTAAAGCCAAGTCCTTAGACAAGGCCTGTTCTCTATGAAATTGTGGAGAATTCTTAGATCCCCAGCTCCCGTAGTTTCTTGGGGTACAAAGGACAGAGTGGAGAATTTGCTGCAAAGGCCTGCATTCAGATTCCGTCTCTGATGTATACTGGCAAGATAATTTAATGAGATCATGTGTGTAAAGCAACTATTCAAACACTACAAAGTCAGTTACTTTCTTCTTCCCATCATTGATGAAAATGGTCAAATATTATCTATTATATTAATATATGCTATGTATTATAATTTCATTAGACTAGAGGTAAGAAACAAGACCTGTGATTTCACCAATATAGAGAATTCCAAGATGAGGAAATATCTTCTATCAGTGTGGGTCGGCAACTTCTCTGCAGTTGTCTTGGAAAGACCCAGATCTACCTGGAGCACCAAGAGGTAGGTGCCCAGGGTCATAGAGCCATTATATATCTGAAATGGGACTTAAACCCGGATCTTTCTCCCCAACTACAAGGCTGGGTCTCTCCTCTACAATATTTCAGCGCCTTTCAACCACTGAGAAAAGTGATGCTTCTGAAACACCAGAATCAATCAACCTGGCCAAGCCTGAGCTGAATTGAGTTCAAATGGACTTTTTAAGAAAAATGATGCTATCTCAGAACACTCCTATAAAGTCATAAATGGAGCATTTAAGTTAGTCAGAAAACATATTTGCAGTGAGTACCAGGGTCAGACAATCATAAGTGCAGTGCTAAACACAGTATGCCTGACACATAGTAGGTACAAATGTGTATCATAGTAACTGATTATTTAATGACAGGTTCTTTACGTGTTTGTGTGTGTGTGTGTGCGCGCGTGTGCGCGCGCACGCATCACGAACCCTCTTTAATCTGGTGAAAATTATGGACCCCCCCTCCAAGGAATGTTTTTATTTGCAGAAAGCAAACTGTATAGGGTTACAAAGGAAACAAATTATAATGAAATAGTTATCAAAATATCTTTTAAAAAATTTAATGTCCCACATTCAGCCTATCCTGATACCCCTAGTTATGTGTGCCCCTTCCTCTCCTGTTCCATTTGAAATTGCTTTGTGTACATGAGCTAGGAACAGGTAGAGAAAGAGGGGATAAGCCCACCTAGGCTAGGTCAACCAGGAGTTGACCCTGAACCTTTCATACTCATTTATTTTACATGAACTCCCTGCCTACACAGAACAACAGAATTTCAGATCTAAGGCTGGAAGGGACCTCGGGTCCCGTCCAGTCCAGCCCTCTCCTTTTTCAGATGAGAAGACTGAAGGCCCCAGGAAGTGTCATGACTTTTTCAGGGCCACACAGCTAATACAGATCAGAGACAGGATTTAAACCCAGTTCTCCCTGATTCTCTGCCTATTGTTCCAGCCACTAGGCCAGACTTCCTCTCCTTTCACATGGGCCAAGTTGAATTTTGCATCTTTGCTTATGTTGTGATTTGCTCAGTGGTGAGTTTTTCATGTATAAAAATAAACAGGAAAACAAGTTTCCCTGAGAGTGTTCAACAAATATTTATGTATAAAGCATATCCTAGGGGTACAAAGACATATGAAAACATTGCCTGCTGTCCAAGAACTTCCATTCTATCTCTAAGTGAAATGACTTATTCATGTAACTGCTGATCAGTGACAGAGCTGGCCTGATCCCCTTCCCAGAGTCCTCAACAGGAGTCAAAAACAAAGGCCAATGGAAAGGTTACCACTCCCCCTGCAGGGAAGAAATTTGCAAGTAAAGCACATCATTTCAGGAAACGTGTATGTTGTTTAGAAGCATTCCACCACCCTCAAATATCTGGTGTGAATCAAGTCAACCCTGCACCCCCATCATCATGTTTCTTGACAGTCTTATTTAACAGGCCCAAGGACCAAACACTAGTCCCTCCCATTCTTTGATGAACTTTCCAGCCCATCAATCTTGAAATTTTTACGTACTGGAAGTGTAGTGGAAGTGACTGGAAATGTAGCCTTCCTCTTTCCCTTTTTTACAAATGAAAACACATATTTTCCCTTTTATTCCCATGATCTGACCCATCCAGGATGCCATTTAAATAATAACATTTGCAACTTAAGCCAACTCTCTTAAATAGGAATCATTTGAATTCTTCAAGAGTTTCACAGATGGGAGCAACCAGTTCATTTCTAACCTTTGGGCAACCTAAAACAAGTTCCCAGTGATATTTATCAGATCCATGGCTAATTAAGCCCCAGTGGACATTATACCTCTTGTAAGCTCTTTATAGTTATAGTCAACTGTATAAATTCCCAAGACTCACTCAGAAAAGGGGGAGAAAAGTATCTAATTTAAAAATAAGTAGAAATATGGACGTATTTGGTCTGGGTCTATCAATTTTTGCAGAAATGGTAAGATTGTCGTGATAGCTGTTAGTGAATTCTTACTGAAAAGCCCATTAGAGCTCATTAATTGGCCCTCTCGGTTAACCTACGGAAATAAAATTAACAGGATGGCAGTAATCTGTGCTTCTAACTTTGGAGTTTACCTGCAGAAAGCAGGAGCTTAGGAAGCTGGCAGAAAGCAGCAATGAATTACTAAAAGTTGAACGAGTCAGCTACTCTAGCTGGGCTCAGTCTTTCCTTGACCAACTCCCCTGTTTATCACTAAAGTTTGCCAAGCTATGTCGTGTGGGCCTCACAACAAACATTGATATGGTATCGTTGTCGTTATTGTTCAGACTCTTTGTAACCCCACTTGGGGTTTTCTTGGCAAAGATACTGGAGTGATTTGCCATTGCCTTCTCCAGCCTATTTTACAGATGAGGAAACTGAGGCAGACAGGGTTAAGTGAATTGCCCAGGGTCACACAGCTAGTAAGTGTCTAAAGCTGGATTAGAACTCAGTTCCTTCTGACTCCAGGCCCAGTGCTTTATCCACCATGCCACCTAGCTGCCCCATGACATAGGTACTATAGGGATTATCCTCATTTTTTTTTAACAAATGTGGAAACTGAGGCTCGGAAGGACTTGCCCAGGATCATATGCCTTTTAAGTGTCAAGGATGAGATAGGAATCCAAGCCCGTTATGGTGGGCGGATGACCTTGACAACAAGGTCCTTGAGATCATCTGGGGGCAGTTGATTGGTGGCACTGACTAGCAGGGCCCCATTTCCATAGGTTTTATTCCTCCAGACAATGACTGCAGGAGTCAAGATGGAAGCCAGGATGATGATTACTGTGCTGACCCTGCTTCTGTTTGAATCCCCTCTCCTGTTTCTATTCCATTCTCTTTCATCTTTTCACGTGTTTCTTGGTAATATTTCATTAGAGAATTCTTCAGTTTGTGCTCTGTCTCAGAAGGCGATGTCATATAGTCGATAACAAGCCATCCTCAGAAAGAGCTGGATCTTCCTGATTCCGGGGCTAGCTCCCTGCTCTGGCACTCTGCCTCTCATATACTTTTCATACAGTAAGCACTTAATAAATGCATGCTGAGGGTTGGATAGATGGATATCAATACCTTACAACTGGGAACTGAGATTGCAGAGCTCTAGAATGGTGCTTCTGGCTTGTATTTATCACTCATCTGCCTCCAGTTCTAAGAAATGAGTGTAAAGGACTTTTCGGATATAAAGTTTTACTCCTCTTCCTTCATTTGTTCTTTTCCCCTTTATTTTTAAGGAAGAGCATAGTTAGGGAATAGAACACTGAACTTGGAACCAAGAAGATTGTATTCAGTTCCTAGTTCCAGCAATTAAAAACTGGGTGCCCTTGGCTTGGCAAGGCCCTTAACCTCTCTCTGCCTCAGTTTCCCCATCTGTAAAACGAAAGAGTTGGACCAGTGACATCTAAAACCCTTCCAGCCCTAGAGTATAAACCTTCAAGTTTGGAACAGAATTAAGTGTTTGTTTGTTTTATCTTCTGTCATCTTCAAAACACACCCTCATTTTCAGCCCACAGACGGCTCCCCATAAGGAAAGCACAGTTGTTACCACCTGCCAATAGAGCTTGCTTTTGTTTTACTTTGAGGCCAGTTAGGAAGAAAGTTTTACTTGCACCCCCACCCCCACCCCCAAGGCTTCCATCCTGTCACCCTTCCCAGGCCTCAATCTCGCGATCCCTTCCTAAAAGCCTGCCCAGGATCTCAGCTTTGTGGTCTTCTGTCCGTCGCCGTCAGAATCAGTCCAGTTCATTAAATTTTTAACGAGTTATCAATATGGGATGATTAATCCCCTGCCCTGCAGTCCCTGGAATATGTTTTGCTCTTCCTTTCAAATAAATGATTGATGAGCACCAGTAGGGGATTGCTGAAAGGATGGTATCTGCTAATGCAGGAATCCTTGATGCTGGAGGCTTCCTCCTAGAGTTTATAGCCCTGTCCAGGCCTCCTGGATAAGATCTTAAGGAGGGAGAGTGGTAAAAGTTTATGTCTGTGAGTGGGTGAAAGAGAGGGAGGAAGGGGGAATCTAATGAGCTCACTGGTTTGTGGAAGATGGCATTTTCATAAATCGTGGCATGCTTCTCCCACCTAAGTTGGAATGCTTAGGGAGTCACTTGCACCATTGGGAGGGCCCTTTGAGGTCACTCAGGCCAATCCAGTGTTGTGGTGCCCTCAGTCATCCTGAGCAGGTGACTGTCCAGTATCTGATGAAATACATCCCAGTAGGGGCAGCTAGGTGGTGCAGTGCATAGAGCTCTAGCCTTGGAGTCAGGAGTTCAAATCTGTACTCAGACACTTGACACTTAACTAACTGTGTGACCCTGAGCAAGTCATTTAACCCCAATTGCCTAACCAAAAAGAAAAAAAAAAAGAAATATGTCCCTGTGTATGGGGCAACCTGTTCCACCATCCTAGAGTCCCATTCATCAGAAGGATTTTGCTCATGTTGAGTAGCAGTGTGGTTTACAGATCTCTTTGACACCCCACTTCAAAAGAAAAAGGATTTTGAGTCAAAGGACCTGGATTCAAATCCTACCTGCAACACTGTCATCTTGGGGGAGTCATTTCACCTCCGTAGGCCTCAGTGTCTTTAACTGTGAAATGGGGAGGTTTGATTAGATGACCTGAGAGGTCCCTTCCAGCTCAATTGTGTGATTCTCTCATCCTCTCTGTATTGCTTTGTAAGGTCTCTCCCATCTCTCCTGGTCTCAGTTTCCTTCTCTGTCAAAAGAAGGCTTTGGTCTCTAGACCAAATTGTCTCTAGACCCATTATTTAATGTCTGTTAGACATTAAAGATGTTATGCAAAGCACAACATTCCTAGACCAGACGAGGAAGGGGGTCTATGGTAAATTGTTTTGCTGCCTACAGGGAAAATCCCATCTTGCAGCCCAGCTCTGTTGGCCATTCTTGGCCTCTGGAGTCCTGTCCAATTCTAGATCAATGATTCTGCCTTTTTGACCTTGGGCAAATGCCCTGTCTGAGCCTCAGTTTCCCCGTCTGTAAAATGAGAGAGTTAGACTACACATTCTCCAATCTTCCTGGACCTCGGTCTTTTATCCTATATTTTTTACTGAACCTGGAGCATTAAAATCCCTCCCTGCAGTCCCCTCATTCTTTACTTTCCCACCCCACTCCAAGAATCACAAGATCATAGACTGAGAAGGGGAAAGTGATCAGGGGGGTTATTGGCCCCACCCCTTCGTTTTCTAGAAGCTAAACTCCTTGAGATGGAGGAAATGGACCTCATTGTTCCTAACAATCACAAGGCGCCCATGAATCGAAATGTTTCTCTTTTAATTATTCTTTGTACCACCTCTTTCCCAGCAGCATTTGAACTTTGTCTAAAAGGGTTTGTTTTTTTTAACTGCACCAGCCTGTTTAAATCCTACTAAGAATGAAACGAGTAGAAATGGGCTTCTGTGTTTTAAACTCCCCAAGAAGTTGTTATGGCAACCTAAAGTTCTCTACAGTGGGAAAAAGTGTCAGTTGTAATGAGAGGGTGAACTTGTGACTCCCAGGGCTCCATACACTACTGATTTGCAATTATTTTTTTTTCTTGAGAGAAGTGGCTTTATATCTCATAATTGACGTCTTGATTAAGAATTGGGAGATGGTACCAGTGCGCCCGTAGCGTTAGGGATTAGAACTGAATATGGACCACCCTCCCGTAAACCAAGCAGGGATCTAGGTGGGTGCAGTGGAAAAAGAATTACCTCGAGTCCGAAAGACTTGCCTTTGAACCCGGGATGACCTTGGGCAAATCGTTTAACTTCTCTGATTGATTAGTCTTTGAGGTTCTTTTTAGGTCTGTGAATTAGAAAGAGTAGCCCCAGAAAATCTGACAGAAGCCTTCTTTTTCTTGTGTAGAATTTTAAAGTTACATTGTTCCCAATTCAGAGTACAAATTCACTTAGACAAAGAAAAAGCCTTGAACTTCAACTCAGTTCAGCACTTATTTACTGAAGGACCCACCATGGAGAATGCCCTGTGCCTTGAGGACATAAAAATACAAATAAATCGTGCTTCCGGCCCTCGAGGGATTGAGAGCCAAACAGTCCTTCGGAGGGCATTTGTTAAATGCCTGTTATGGTGCCAGGTAACTGGTGGTGGTCGTGGTGGTTGTGGTGGTGTGGCTGCTGCTGCCGTGGTTGCTGCTCATTCTTATTTCCAAAGAGGACCACTGACGTCACGAGGTGATGTCTTGACTTCAAGTGAATTGGATTGAAGTGAGGTAGAATTTCAAAAAGTCATCGGCCTCACTGTGTCTTGGCAGAGTAATACCTGTGAAAAGCACTAGGGATACAAAGACAGAAGTGAACTAGGCTTTCCCCTTAATTGACTTACGTTCTAATGAGAGAGACAACACATGGAGATATAAATAAATGTAGACAAAATGAAAGCAAGATGGTTTGGGTGGGGGGACACTCATCATCACTTGGGCCACAGGAAAGGCCTCATGCAGCTGGGGCTGCATCTTGAAAGAAATGGGGGATTCCAAAAGGTGGAGGTAAGGAGGTAGGGCATAATCTGTAAAGTATCCTGTAATCTTAGATAGTTTGATGTAAGGTATTTTCATGCTGGAGGGCTTAAATGACAAGTGCCGATAAAGTATGGTATTGCAACCCAGCTCTATTAGACATTAAAGATACCTAGACCTGAACAGAAAGGGGCTCTTCAATAAATTGTTTTGGTGCCTACAAGGAAAATCACATATTGCAACCCAGCTCTATTAGTCTTTGGAAACACCAATACCAAAATCAGAGGGAACTTTGGTAACTTCTAGTGTCTGTTATACAAACAAAATTCCCAGGGGAAAAAAAATTCTGTGGCCTAAAGGGGGCACCAGTGAGAAAGAGGGTATATCATATAAAGGCACCCCGGAATTCAAAGAATTGACCGAGTCTTCCACGTCCTACAATACCCAACAAGCAAAGTGTTGTTTGTTTTTTTTAATCCTCCACATTAAATCTTACCTTGCCAAAAGTTTTCAATTCAGTATCTTTGGGCATTTTTTAGTGAGATGGCATACCTAATTTTACTTTCTAATGCGAATAAATAACAGTTGATGTATATTACAGGACTTCATATTTGAAAGTTTATGTTAGTAGTTTCTACTAGTTCATCTGAGAAGGGAAAGGAAACTTGTAAGACAGGTAGGAGTTGACCATTTTGGTGGGTGTCCATGAAACAGAATAGGTGCTTCTTTACCTGTACCTACTTTAGCTGGAAAGTGGGAGAACCGAGCTCTCTCCAAGAGATATTGCAAGAACCAGTCATAGTAGAATTGGCCCTCAGGAAGCCAAGACTATCATTTTTAAAATGAATTACTTGGGTAGGATTGGAATCAAGAAGGAACTTTATGAAGGGGGTTTCTGGCCCTTCCTCCCCTGGCATAGCCAGTGAGCTCTTGGGCACAGATTCTAAAGCCTAGGGCACCATGCCAGGGAGAGCAAGCTACCAGGCTCAGAGTCAAAGGTGAGGTTTGGGAAATAGTGTCCTTCTCTCTCCTTGGAAAGAAGGTTCAGCTCTCAGTGCTCAAGGAGGGAGAAATCATTAGAAGGATCTAGCAAGGATCAGCAGGACCAGGTTGTTTTCAAGTCAGAGTAAATAAGTAATGGGGACAAGAGCTAGGGTCAGTCAGGAAAATTAGAATCTGCTTGGGGAGGGAAAAAATATGTTCTGGAAAAGATAAACAGTCACTCGCGGTTTCACTCTTGCAACATTTGTTACATGGCCACGGTATTGATCTTTTATCACCCAATTTCCACTGGGAGTCATGATATATGGACAAGCAGGGAAGCACTAATTCAGGTCAGTGAATCACAGAAAGCCAAGGAAAAGAGCTTGGTATGAAGAGGATGCCTTCAGGCCAGGGTCCAGGGTTTGCAGATCTGAGGAGGGGGAAATTGCACAGCTGGGGAGTGGAAGGAGGAGGCGCTGTCCTTTGTACAAATCCAACGAGGTGTTTTTTTCTGCACCAAAGGGAAACATGTATCCATTCAGGGGACTGTTACAGGTTTATGAGGAGAGTGATTAAAAATGTATCAGAGAGCCTTGTAAAGCTTATGGTTCAAGTTAACTGTACGAAGCAAACAGCCTCTAAGTGCCTCCTGGGAATGTGACAGATAGTCTGTGGGTGTTACTACAACATGCAAGTCGTGATTGTTCTGACCGTCCCAAACTGATCGCCATCTGTGTGGATGAGTCCCTGGGGAGCTTCTGGTTGGTGGACAATCATGGTAGTTAGCATTTTTAATCAGCTTCTGCGCGCTTAGATAGAAACCGTATGCTCCAGCCTGGAATTTTCCTACTTGAGTAGAATTCCTTATGATGGGACCAGTTGGGCAGACATTAGGCTTGCGTGTGTGTGTGTGTGTGTGTGTGTGTGTGTGTGTGTGTGTTCATCTCTAAAGGTTGCGTTTTGCCTGTGCAAAGATGCCCCCTCAGCTTTCAGCCCTATCTTTTACCTCCCATCCCAGCTTCCATGAAAGCTTGATGCAATTCCCATGTATTTCTTTTACTTAATCAATGAACAAGCATTTATTAAATGCATATTAAGTGCCACACACTGTGTTAATTGTTGAGGATTTTTTAAAAAGGCAAAATGGCCCTGTCCTCAAGGAGTTTACATTCTAATGAAAAAAAAAACAATTTGCACCTAATTAGTTGTATGTGTGGTGTATGTATGTATGTATATGTATTTATATATGCACATACACGTATACATATGTATATTTCTGCAGTTCTCATACAGCTAGTTTATAAGCTCCTACAAAACAAGAATTATTTTCCCTTCTGTCTTTTAACCCCTATGCCTAAACCAGTGCCTGGAATATAATATCAGATTTTTATGAATTGCCAACCCCGTGCCAGGCCCTGTACTAGGCCCTGAGGGTACAAACACCAAAAGTGAAAGTCTGCCCTCTAGGAGTTTACATTCTATGAGGCCTAATGTGATACGGACGTCTATGCATATACAAAATGAATGCAGTGTTTTTTGGGAGGGAGGACGCTAGCAGCTAAATGCAGCAGGAAAGGCTTCATAGAGATAGTGACAAGGGGACAGCATTCAAGGCATGAGGGACAGCCAGTGCAAAGGTGCAGAGATGGAGATGTGTGGAACACTGAGTAGGCCATATGAATGAATCACAGAGTAGGTGCAGTGAATAATGAGTAATAAAACTCTAAACAAAAGGAGGGAACAGGTTTTAGAAAGATTTCTTTTCGGTCCTAGAGGTACTAGGGAGCCTTAGAGTGGCAAAATAACATGGTCACACCTGCATTTAGTGAAAATCGCTATTGGTTTAACTGATTGGTTGATTGTTAAGATGTGATCAGTGGTTTCTGCTGCTGACATGGCTTCCTCTAATTAGGTCCATGGTGTCCTCACCAATGGACCCTAGAGCTTGGTGCAGCACCTGGTGCTTAAATGCTTGCTCACTGTGACTTCCTCTGCTTCTGTCTTTTCTAGTCATCGGTATGCTTAGGTCAGTTGTGGAGGGTCAGCCAATCAACCAATAAGGATTTGTTGAGTCCAGACACTGCGCTGGGCCCTTAGTATATACATAAAAAAGTAAGATACTTGATCTGTATGTAAAGTTAAAATAGCAAACTTGAGGAAGTATGTCAGTGACCCACTGTTTCAGTTAAACACTGGGGATACTCAAGTATCATATGGTGCTGTGATACCATTGTTGGGAAATCAGTCTCAAGCTATCCGTGCCTGCCCATCCTGTAGAACTCTGGTCTGTGCCCTCCCCTGACCTGCACGGCTTCTGGAGGCCTTCTTCCCTCTCTCCCCGCATCTTGAAGGTGCCACTGGAGGACTCTTCTTGGTCACCTGGTATCCTTGGTTTTCACTACGTCATTAGCCCATCATCTCTCTCTATCATTCATTACCTTGGTATTACCTTTCATTCTTCTTTTTCTTCAGTTTCTCTTTGGTTATGTGATGTCATCTGCTTGTGTCCACCATGCTATTCTCCATGGTACTCCATATGATAATTCATTTTTAAGTTCTTTGGAGACCATGGTGTACCGTGTCTCACAGCAGTTCCCAGTCACTGGGGAGCTAAACACAGAAATGAAACTGGCCCTGCCTGCCCTCAAGGAGCTTATATTCTACTGGACTCATTTGGTTCATGGACTCGTTCATTTAACATTCCCTGAATACTTACTATACTGTACAGACTGTTTGACCAGCCCTAATCTGAGTACTGGGAAACGAGAGAAGAAAAAATGGGTTTCCTGCCCTCCGGAAGCTTATACTACAATTCAGGGAAACAGGACATACATGTGTGAGACAAATGAACTAGAGTGAAAAAGTACCTTAGACTAAACCCAAGAACTGAGAATACCTGTCATCTGAGGCCAAAATCAAACCAATGAATAGACAGGAAATTTCTAACTTCCTAAGTTATTGGTCAAAAGAGCCTTTTATGGAAATTTTTTAGGATAGCATTGGCACTACCAGGTAAAAATTAACACGTGTATATGTGTATACATATATTTATTTAGACATATTTGTTGACTTTAACATATAGAATATGACTCTGTATACATGTGTACATGTATTAGGTGTATAATATGTAATCAGTGTATAAAATAGAGTCATGGTTTCATATGCCATCATTTTTCTGCTCTTTCTTTATGAAAATGTTTGTGGTTGTTCA